>NC_079521.1:18706722-18891722 GCF_003711565.1 Takifugu flavidus | reverse complement strand
GTCACGTGCAGCGGGACCAACAGGTGCTGCGGATCCCTGAACCGCCGCGGAGGTGTTGTTGGTGTGCGAGGGCGCTGCAGACGTGGGCCAGGGGATTTCCTAAAGAGCACCACGCGCTTCAAGTGTGAAGGAGGAAAATGTCCAAATGATTGCTGGAGGCAGAACGTCGGTCAGGTGTGGGGGGGTCAGCAGCCGCTCCATTTGATTATGCGAGCATTGCAATTAAATATTTATAGCTGCCTTTTAGGCCAGGGAAGTGGAAGGAGCTGCTCTCTGTTTCCGTCCCCCGCCTCTTTTGCTGTGTTTATCTTTCCTCTCCTACTTAAACCCTTGTTAGGGGAGAATCCTCCCAGGAGTCTCAGCAGCTTTAGCAGGTGTTAACCCCTCTCTGGGAGGAGTCCTCCTGAGGCAACAAACTATCTGATGAGCATCACTTCTTATTCCCACAGCAGCCTGCAGACTGTCACTCACATAGGTGGGGCTGGTGGACAGCTGCAGGAGCCCCCTCCCCCCAAAACAACCTTTTTGAGTGCCTTTGGGCTGCTGCTCAATTCACTGGTCTGCTGGAGAGTTGGGAGCTCATTTTAACTGGGAGGTTGGGTTAAGGTTCAGGTAAAGAAAAAGGCTCAGCGTCTATCCTGGGCTCACTGGAAATGCGTCTGTCTCCATGTGTAGGTTAGAGCAGACCAACACACACGTTACTTTATTCAATCCTGGGGCAGAAATATGGATTCAGCACAGCTGTTTTAGGAGCCTTTCTCACTGGAAGCCTAATTATCATGAATAAATGAATACAGCGTTGTCTCTTATTCTATGTTACAGCAATGGTAATTAGCCTAATAAGAGTGGGGGCTGGTTTTCTCTGCGAGCCATATCATGCATACGCGCTGATTTTTAACGATTTTTCCGTAGTAAATGCCTGCTGTGGAGACGGGTCGATGGATCTGGTGACGGTACTGGCAAATCTATCAGCTGAAATACTGAGAAAAGCACTACCTCTGTACATTAGAAGATGTTGGCTTGGCTCCAAATGATGAAGCTCCAAATCCGGCAACCTGCCAAGAAATGGCGTTTGAATAAATCTGCTGAAACAGAACATTGAATGCAGTCAAAGGTTTTAAAGGACTTTTCAGAGCAACTGGCGATGCCGGTTATGCCGGTTACAGGTATAGGTGGCAGTCCTCCATCTTCTAAGACCTCTAACCTTGATCTTCTAGTCCAACAAGAAACTAACTTGGCTAAAAATGTGCATAAACCAGAGCAAATTCAGGTTCAATGGTTTCAGATCTTTGAGAGCAAAAACATTTTAGCATCTGCAACTGATGATGGTTAGAATCTAAATTTGATTTCATCTGCATTTAATTGACTTTTTGTAGAGTTTAAACAGCTGCGAACATTCTGTGATACTAATGAGGTGGGGGCGCCAAAAGCTCCTCAGAGGTCCTCTCTCTCTCTCTCTCTCTCTCTCTCCTCTCTCTCGCTCTCTCTCTGTCTCTCGCTCTCTCTGACCTTTACTGTACGGGGCACCTATGAGGCGTGTGGGAGGACCTCAGGTGAGCCACCGCCTGCAGCATGCTCGCCACATGTGCTGTATGATGATAGCTGAGCCTTTTTGGATGTTTTGGGGGGGGGTAGTGATTGTGTTTATGTGAGTGTGAGCGTGATGTCAAGCCGTCTGTCCTCTCTTTCCTAACGGGCCGCACTTCAAAATATCAAACTGTCTTGAGGATGCCAGCTTGCGTCACTGTTGCTTTGTTTTCGTCAGTACCTCCTCGCCACCTTCATCCCCGTTGGTGAGGTTGCAGCACACCTGCTCACATGGGCTGTTTGCCCCAGTGACCCGAGACCTTCCTGAGAAACTCTGCCTCACTGCCTCATTATATGCTCTATACATGCTGCCTAGCCATATTCCCTCCCAGAGGGACTTGTCACGTCTTCAAAGCAGCTTTAATGTTATAACCAGTGTAATTACAGAGCCGTGGTCTGATTCTGTGGTTGCGTGTCTTCTTCCTTCTGACTGCATCCAGTCTTGTTTGCCTGATATTTTAACAGCAGATTAGATCTGAGAGTTTGAGGCATTGCTTGAATTCTGAGAGGGAAACGCCTCTCTTGCATTGCTACACGTTAAAGCAGCTCTACCAGCGCTAGCGAGCGCCTGTTAGCCCCGTGTCCTCCCAGCACAGCGTGATAATTGGAGCACTGTTGCATGTCCTGAGCTGCAGTGGTGCAGCACATCTGGCCTGAACCCACCTGCGGTACCAATTAAAACTCTGGCTCAATAATAAAAGTGACAGATTTGTGTAGCTGAAAGTTCAGGATGGATGTTTAACATGGCTCTTTTGTTGACTACAGTTATTCTGTAATTAACTGAAGACAAACGCGAGCTTGTGAAACCTCTGATAGCTTCATGGTGGATCCTTAAATCTACCCCCCCATCTCCATCCACGCCTCCCTTTTAGCCACATAGATGGAAATGATCTCCGCTCCCTCATGCCTGGCCAGCTGACTGTGCTTTATTTGATTCTAATATGTTCAGCTGATCTGGTGGAGACCAAAAGGAATCTATAATGTCAAATGTTTCAGAGGATTGGGAACATATGGGAACAGTGTTCATGACTCTGCAAAATCCAACGAAAGGCGCTAACCCAATCGAGTTTAACCAGAGAAGAAGTTGATTCAAAACCAGGCCCACACAAGGTTTAATCACCCTCTTGCTGTTTTTGCTCTTTTCAAGGCTTTTAGGGTGTTTTGAGTTTCCTGTGCTCCAACTTCGTCAATTACCTTCGTTAGAATTGGATCAGCACTTCATCTCACTTGACCAGGCTGATCATTGTGTCTATTCAGGAAGTGAAGTCTCAGCTGTGTCACCAAAGCCATGTCCTTCGCATCGGCCCATTATCGCTGCCTGACAAGGCAACAGCAAAAATGTATAGTATAGTATAGTATAGTATAGTATAGTATAGTATAGTATAGTATAGTATAGTATAGTATAGTATAGTATATACAGCAGCTGTAGGGTGGAAACGCAAGATGGCGCCTCCTGCAGTGAAAGCAAGGCGAGAAAATAAATGCAAAGCGAGGAGGGGTGAAGAGCAGAAGATGCAGGCGGCTGAGAAAAGAGTAGTGGACCAAATAAGAGTTAAAAAATATATGAGTGGAGAATACACAGTTGCCATGGAGACCAAGAAAGCCATCTTATTACGGCGTACATTCGATGCAAACCTCACAAACACACACTTGTCTCACACGTGTCCCTACTGGAGTGCCGCCTTTCCAACCGCTCAACGATGTGAATTCATTTTAACAGAGATGGCTGAGTGCATTCTAAAGCTGGGACAGAGCCTTCGGAGGACACCCGCGGGGGGCTGGCGTCCAAAACCGCTGGGCGCTCTGTCCTCCACAGAGTAATCAGGAAAAGGACCGACTCGACGTGACGTCCCACCACTCAGCTGCCACCAGTAGCTGTGCAGGGAAAAGAGGAAGAAAAAGGAGAAGAAGTTCAGTTGAGGCCGTCTGGAAGCATCTGGAAATAACTTTAAATCCTTAGACAAGAGGTTTCCCTCAGACACTCGTTGGCCCCGTCAATCGCTTTAGTTAAGGAGAAATGGGCTGTTTATACTTCTGCCAACACTGATTCGCTGGGCTGACATATGGAATAAAGATACGCCCATTATGATCGCTTTCCAAAAGGTAATAACATTTGTAAAATCCCCCCCCCCCCACCTTTCTGCATATCTAAAACCTAATTAGCTGCATGGATGGCAGGACCAACCATCATCTGATGGTTATATACAATGACGGGATGGCTTGGATCTGCAGGGAGGGACAGGAAATCCACTCCATTGGTTTAAATTGGTCAGTTCCCGCACAAATCCATGACTGGCTCTTCGTATACTGTGTAGGGGAAATGATGTTCTCACAGTGCAAAGAAGACGCACATCAGGCTCTGATTGGTCGCACAGAACCACACCAGGCTCGTCACAGTGAGGAAGTGATTGGTGTTGGCTACAGGTAGTAAGACTCTACAGCTTCTTCTGTGCAGATTAAAACGCTGCTGCGCCTCTCCGGAGCGTTTTACTGCCACAAGGCGTGAAGATACTGTATGAGAAGAGCGGTGGGAACCGCTGGTTCTGCCCCGCAGCGCGCACACGCTCACAATTCAGCACCTCGGACAGCGCACGGCGACGGTGCGCGAATTCAACCGGTGGCTCTCAGCAGAACCGGTTTTCACTCCGTCCTCCCTCATCGCGTGTGGACGGCTCGGGCTTCTTTTCCGATTCCTCCCCGTCTGTAGGCGTGCCGCCGGATGCGTGGTTGAATCCGGGAGCCGTGCGGTGCCGAGCAGCGTGGAAGAGGTGCCAGTGCGACGGGCGGAGCGGTGCGGGGTGCTGGTGGTGGTGCCGAAGAGACCCTCCATTTATAAGGATGCTGATGGGAAATGCCTGGAGACAGAGATGACGAGATTTGTCAAAAGGCGCTTGAACTCCTGTCCGATCTTTGCTCGAAGGGGGAAGTGCAGAACGAACACTGCCTGGATTTTATCTACCATTTCCGAGACCTCGCCAGGCCACGATACTCGGATTCAGGTGAGAAAACCGTGCGCTCGCCTCATTTAATTGAAGTGAGCATGTGGCTTCCGTGACGGCGCTTTATCAACGATCTCGTGGTTTCACCTGGCTCCTAAAACACTGATTTAAGACGCACATCACAACGGTTCTCTACTCTACACACCCTTTTCCACCACAGCCTCCCGGGAGTCTCGATTACACCAAACGCGTCGTGTTAATAAAGTTGATTCGCAGATGCCGACACGGCGTTTCAGACCGGTTCGGTTCGTTTTGCATATCCACCACTACACTTTTACTTTTTCCCACCAAGTTTTTTTTGCACATTAGGTCCTTGTTTTATTAAACTGGTGCACGCAGAGGAAATCCCACACGGGAGAGGAGGAGGGGATTTATTTAAGAAGCAAAGAGAACAAACCGAATCCAGGCCGGTGGTGTGTGCCCACGGATCGTTATGAAAACCCAGGTTAACCCACTTTATCAGACCATCTGAATCGTGTGTGCGTGCGTGGCTGTGTGTAAAGCAGAGAAAAGGGGAGTGGGCTAAAGTGAAGCGGCTCGTTCAGCGCGAGCTGCAGTCCTCCACACGCTCCATTCATGCTGCCTCCAGTAGTTTGCATGATCATCCATCATCATTCTCCACACTTTCGCTGGCCCACTCTGCGCCTCTCTGCTCCAACATTTCCCTCCTCCTGCTGTTCTCCGAGCGTCTCTTCTCTTCTCTCGCCATCATATATGACGCTGCTCATCAGTTTCACAGCTGTTAAAGGGAGCAGAACGCACGCAGGTGATGCGCGCACACTAACCTGGAGAGGCCGACCTATATGAGGGCAGGAGAGGCCGTGGAAGGTGAAATTGGATTTCCAAAGGGGCCTTAGAAAGCCATAATGGCAGGATGAAGATCTCATATAATGGAGATTACTAGTTGTCAGCTGTCACAAGTCCATCAAGATAGATCCCTAGTTTCTCCATTCCTTTGTACTGATTCAAACTGCTGTATAGTTAACCTTCTGGTATATGGAGCTTTTGGCAAAAGGACATAACTATGCAGAAAAGGAGACGTAATAGATTACACCTGAAGCATTGTGCATGTTCTCTCCACTCAATGATGACAGTAATTAAATGCTAGCGCACGGCTGTGCTGCTCGGTCTGTTGGGTTAGCAACTTTAGGTGTGTAGGTTCTGATTCTTGCCCGTCATTGTTAAAGGTTCTCTATTAAGACACTCAGTAGGATGGAGTCCAATGTCCAAAGTCCGGAAGTGAAGCTTCTTGATGCTGCAGTGAGGCAGTTTTATCCTCTCAAATTTCAGATTTATTTGGACGATTAAGGTGAGAAGTTGCCAGCAAGTAGAAGTTTCAGATGCTGCTTTTTCAGCACCGGCCCGCCTCCGACACTCCCACACCTCTTTAGGTTCTACGCTCTAAAATGGGTTCACACTCTTTGCCGCGATGAAGTTGCCGAGCGCCAACAGCAGCTCTGGCGGCGGCCCACCGAGCCCACCGTGGACTCAGATGGCGAGCCCCTGCGTTCCTGCGTGGTGCGTTACTGCTGGACTGCTGAGCACAGAAGGGACGGTTTGTCTGAGTTCCTGTGTGAGGTCTCACGACATCGCCCACACGGACTCGGTCGTGATGCGGCTCGATTTGGAACATAGGTGAAATAAAACAGGCAGAACTATTCTTAGGGCTGGTTTTCATTGCTCACATGAACCCAGGAATATTGTTTATGTTAATAGAAATGGAAATTCAAGCCCTTCCAGTCAGACTGTGGAATTATTGATCGGACTGTACAGATGCTCGCTGTCATTTCATGAACTCTGCCTTTGTTGATGACTGACTGATTGAATGAGTGCAGATTGCAGGTTTTTTCCTCTGTTTATGCTAAAGCAAATGTATTAACACCTGAGCAGTGCCATGTTTACTGAAGTTGCCAGTCTTATAACTTGTTTAAATAGGGATTATTAATGAATTTCATTTATTACTGTCTAATTCACTCTTGACCAAGTTAATGCAAATGAATATGAATCAAACTCTGGACCTAAACTGGCCCCATGTCCGTATCACTGGCCGTGAGGCTTGTCCAGCGCCGGAGATGGAGGGATTACAGCGTGGGTGTGTAGGACACGGGGTTTTAAGATATCCTCAAAAATATCTATTTAGATACTCCAATAAACCAGACAAAAGTATCAGAGGCAGGAAGACAGTCCCAAAACTGTCAGCAGGCTTCCACAGAATGATGGAGACAAGGAAAGCAAGATTCTGACTTTGAAAAGTTGCTGGGAGTGAGTAGAACTCACCCCAGCAGAATGGTTCTGAGCCTGAGCTGGAACATCTGGCAGGCTGTTTGACAGGCTGTTTGACTTCAGGTGTGGCCTCCTGCACCGCTGATCTTGCAGTCTGCCCTCCTTGAATTATCTATGGGGCATGAACAGTATGGTCACATGCACGCATGCAGGTGCAGTTCGGCTGTGTTCCTCCACCTTGGCCAGTGTTCCTTCTCTCAATGACTTGTTCTGGACCTCTGCTGTATACGCTGCACAATGCACACTGGAACCATCCCACTAACACCTATAGATTCGTACAATCACATGCAACATCGATACAAACACACCATCATGAAACAGGCCAGCTATTAAATATTAAAACAGCGAACGTGGCACAGTAACTCATAAACGGCGGCGGTCTTTATCGTGTGGATGCAGCAGAATATCCAGCCAGGAAATAAGCCGGAAATTCCCCATTGTTGCTATTTCAAAGATGCAGCAACCAAGGGAATCATGTCAATAGTTACAGAATATTTAACAGCCGTCTTTGGCCATAAAAAAGCACCTTATCTCGCTACGTACTAGCCTCATCTTTAGCCGAACCCTAATCTGCCGACCCGCCTGCTCCTCACGGTGTTTTTGTGTGTTCCGCTGCCACAGCTCAGTGACACAACTGCCCGTGGGTCATGAAGGCACGCGTTAATTACAATCAAGTGGACACCGCATCGCTCATTTGGAGACATCGATCGCGATACCGTAACGATCACATTAATCTCCAGTCTTTTGTCGCTTCATTAAAACTCAATTACAAGATCAGTTGCGAATGGCATCGTGGGAACATCGGAGATTTTCAGACTGATTAAGATTCGAGCATTTTTGAGTAGATGATGATTGAGCACATTTCAACATTTTGACATGGTATTAATCAAATACGACGACAGGCGCATCCTGCTGTTGTGCACGTTTCCTGTGATGAACGACACATTTCATCATGAATTACAGTTTGTGTATTTTACAGAGAGTGAATTTGAACAGCAGGAGCCACCTGCTCCAGGTCCGACACACTTTTCCTCTCTTATCAGCTGAGGACTTCAGAATTGGGCCTGGTGAATAATTGGTCTGGGATGCTGCTACAAGGCTGAGGAAGATAATTAAAGAAATGCAGTTAATCCTAATTAATCTCATTGAGGAAAAGAAAAGGGGAATAGCTTGCACAAAGCTAATTCCACTCTTTGAATACACCAAGGTTTTCTTTTCTCTTCAGACGTAATTCCATTTTGGAAACAAATAGAAATTTGCAGCACTTTCATTTCTGTTTCTCTCGTTGCCTTTTCAGATGTTTCCGTCAGCCTGCTGTCGCTGGTTGTGACCGCCTGCGGCTTGGCTCTGTTCGGGGTCTCGCTCTTCGTCTCCTGGAAGCTCTGCTGGATACCATGGAGGGAGCGAGGGCTTTCTCCCACCACCAAGGAGGCACAGGGGCATCTCAACCCCACGATGAGCCCCCTGTCCTCACAACTCGCCGCCGAGCAGCCAGTATACACGGCCGTGGACCCCCCTGCACACGACCCCCGTGACTTGTCGCAGTGCTCCATGGCCAGAGAGCCCACTCCGATGGCGTCTGTGGTGTCGGTGGAAGCTCCAGTCACGCCAATGTCCCCACCACCTGTGGTCCTGGCCGCACCAGAGGCAGCCATGAAGATCAGTCACACGTCTCCAGACATTCCGCTGGATGCCCAGAGCAAAGTCCAAGAGAACGGAGTTCACACCACCCCTCGTATGCAGAGGCAGACCACCGAGCCCCCGCCGTCTGGCCACTCGATGTCAGAGATGGGGTGAGTAGAGAATTGTTTGTTTCTTGACCATCACTTCTTTAGATGAACAAATGTTGACAGATGATGGATGTTCTTGGTTTCTTCTGCCCACAGGCAGGGGTCCATTCGCAGACACATGAACCTGTCCAACCCTGACTTCAACGTGGCTCAGTTCCAAAGACAGGACTCCCTCACCGGAATGGGCCTGGGCCTGGGCCGTCTCAAACCCGAGCTCTACAAACAGCGCTCCCTGGAGGGAGAAGAGGGTGGCCGCAGGGGTGGGGGCTGTGGATGGCTCCACTTTATCCTCAAGTTTGACTGTGACCTGGAACAGTTAATCGTTAAGATCCACAAGGCAGAGGACCTCCCAGCCAAGGACTTTTCCGGTACCTCTGACCCATACGTGAAGATCTACCTGCTGCCTGACCGCATGACGAAGCACCAGACGAAGGTGCACCGCAAGACGCTGAACCCCGTGTTTGACGAGGTCTTTCTGTTCCCCGTGGCGTACTCTGAGCTACCCACACGAAAGCTGCACTTCAGCGTCTACGACTTCGACCGCTTTTCACGCCACGACATCATCGGCCAAGTGGTCGTGGACAACTTCTTGGATCTGGCAGATTTCCCGAGGGAGACAAAACTGTGTCGGGACATCCAGTACATCTCCACGGTAAGCCAACCTTCTGAACGGATGTCCTGTCCTCCTAGATACAGTTGGACACCCCATAATGGACCTCTGGAGGTTGCTTTATTGACAAGCTTTTGTGTGAGAGCTCATCCAACTGCAATATATTTTCAGGGAGTCATTAGAAGCTAAATACTAAAACAGGAAAACCACAATTACACTTTGCCCAGGTGGGCTCCATGTCTGTGCAGTGAATGAGCTGCACCCACGCAGGGGTGACTTGCTGCTTTTACAGGGAGAAAAAGGTGGTTAGCCAAGTGTGTTCCATAACTCCGAGCACATTTTGATAATGATCACACTTCATTGTGGGTATGGAACCGTGAGGAGACAGCTGCGTTTCTGTGTCCCTGCTGAAAGTAATAAGCGCCACCAGGGACCAGGTTTGTCCAGCTCCATCTCTCAGCACACCGGCTATGCTAATGACTCGTCTGCACTGCAGCCATTTTAATGAGCCTTGTGTGAGGCTGCATTACCGGCTCATCCGTCAATACCTGCTAAATATAGACCAAAGCAAGCTGTGAAAATCTATCTATCTATCTATCTATCTATCTATCTATCTATCTATCTATCTATCTATCTATCTATCTATCTATCTATCTTCTATCTATCTATCTATCTATCTATCTATCTATCTATCTATCTATCCATCCATCCATCATCCATCATCCATCCATCCATCCATCCATCATCCATCCATCCATCCATCCATCCATCCATCATCCATCCATCCATCCATCCTCCATCCATCCATCCCTCCCTCCCTCCCTCCCTCCCTCCTCCATCCATCCATCCATCCATCCATCCATCCCTCCATCCATCCATCCATCCATCCATCCCTCCATCCATCCATCCATCCATCCATCCATCCATCCATCCATCCATCCATCCATCCATCCAGTAGAACCATAAGGAGCCATGGGAAAGTGGCTACACAGCTACTCCAACATCCTGTGTACTGGGACCAGTACTGAAGCCATTAAAATGAAGCAACCTGAAACAATGAACTTTGCATCCGCACATGGAGGCGGAGTCCTGCGCTCTGTAATGTCATGGAGGTCACGATCCTGCGCTGTGCACGATGGCTACCACACCAAATGGTTGAGCAAGTACACGCATATTTCAGCATGTTTCATGTTCAGCGAATTCTCCTGCTGTTAGATCCTTTGTGCAGGAGCGAGCTGACATTTGTACTTATCTTAAAAGCTTTTGTCGTTCCGTGTTTTAACCACCGCTGTGTCACGGTCCCGACACTTTGAAGACATTTCAATTGTGTGAACCTGAGCAGATATATGCTGGAATTCATATTCATGTTCTCCAAAAGCCCTTGTCAAGATCACAGAGGGTTCTCTGAGAGTGAAACAAGGCTGTTTCAGGTGAACGAGCACCAAAACATGTTTTAGATTCATTTATTTTCACCCCCATGTTCACTTTGCAGCCATAGATCCTCTTTAATTCCACATGTGAATAAATGGAAACAAGCAACTGTGGCTGTTTGAACATGTAATTGGTAAATGTAAAAAGAGTCCTTAAATCATAATTCATGAATCATGAATGCTTGTTGGAGGAGATATTATCAACCGGCAGCAGTTCCAGTTCCTAATATTTGCACTTGTGAATGGGTCAGAGTCTTTCAAGACTCATTTCAAAGGAGGGTGGGAGTGCAGACTCCATCTATTTAAATGTTTTAAAGGAATTTTAAAACAGTTAAATCTGTTTGAGAGGAATTGATGTTTTATTTACTGTATTTAGTGTCTATAAGGCTCTATATTTATGCAGAGAGGCCCTGAATTCTGCCAGATGTGAGTGTGAACACATCACTTGCTGAGCACTAATTTCCAGCAGGAATCCAGTCAAGAGAACAGAAAAATACATTTCAGGTTATTTATTCATCTCAGTAATGCTGCGATTAATCAGGCTGATTCTTATCCATGTTGTGTTGGCATGATTTTACGGACCCTCCATGGTGACTGTGCAGAATCAGCCCTGATTCTAACGACCGGTGGTTCAGTCAACAGTGCGGTCCACCGGAGGAGCCGTTGTTGGCACAATTTGATGCTTCCACACTTCACACTTTGTTGCTCGAGTTATTTTGGAGAGGAGGTGATAAGTGAACAGAAGCCTCCTTTCTGGGTGAAATGTGGGAAGCTTTAATTAAAACAGGGTGACGGAGGGTTGCATTTACTCACTAATGTGTTCGGCTCTGCTGAGTGTGAAAGAAGGAAGAAAGAAAGCAACATTTAGCTGTTGTGGTGATGACGATGACGGTCTTGAATTAAAAGCATCATTTCGGCTTATATTTGCAGAGGCTCACTGTGCAGTTAGAGGGCTGAAACACTGCTTGAGCACATGGATGCAGCTCTTTTTGTTCCTTAAATGTCCTGAAAAGGTTCGGATGTCCGGTAAATCTATGTTGCACACAAGCGATTTATTTGGTGCCACTAATGAAGTAAAGGATGAAACGATATAGTATAACCATTTATTTCCTTGAAATGAGTTTTCTACCCTCAAATAGCAGCAGAGTAATTAAAAAAAAGCTCAAAACTATGACTACAACAACAATTCTTTCCTTTAGAATTTTTATTTTTTACATGTTTCTTCTGCAGAGCAGCTCAGCAGGCCTCTAATTAACGTCATAATGGGACTCTGGCATCAGTGATACTATTATCATTTACTTAAGCACTATAGCGCTAATTGAAAGATGCAATAAATAGCATTAGAGGAAAGTTAAAAAAGAACAAATGTAAATGTGATTTGTGTTGTTTTTCAGGATAACGTGGACCTCGGTGATTTGATGTTTTCTCTCTGTTACCTTCCTACTGCGGGTAGATTGACTATTACCATGATAAAGGCTCGCAATCTCAAGGCCATGGACATCACAGGAGCATCGGGTAAATAAAGAGAAAGTTCATAATCTGCTGGTGTCCTTAATGAAACTGAGCCTCTTGCTTTTTGTCTTCTCCTGCTGGTGCAGATCCATATGTGAAGGTTTCACTCATGTGTGAAGGACGGAGGCTAAAGAAGAGGAAGACGTCCACGAAAAGAAACACTCTGAATCCCGTCTATAATGAGGCCATTGTCTTTGACGTCCCTCCAGAAAACATAGAGCAGATCAGCCTTTTGATTGCAGTGATGGACTATGATCGGTAAGACCTTTTTTAAAAAGGAAGAAGAAGAACGCTACATAGTATTTTCCACCAGGTCAAATTTCCCCAGGATGCATTTGAGTCAGCAGCTAAACTACAGCAGGTCAGGTGACAGCAGGTAAACTACAGCACGTCAGGTGACAGCAGGTAAACTACAGCAGATCATGTGACAGCAGGTAAACTACAGCAGGTCAGGTGACAGCAGCTAAACTACAGCAGGTCATGTGACAGCAGGTAAACTACAGCAGGTCAGGTGACAGCAGCTAAACTACAGCAGATCATGTGACAGCAGGTAAACTACAGCAGGTCATGTGACAGCAGGTAAACTACAGCATGTGAACATCTTAGATGCAGGTCTACAGAAAACATCCAATCATTAATCATCTCTTCTAAACCATTGAACAGTTACTCTTAGATGTCTGTGTAGATTCTCAATCATCCAGGTCATCGTTATCCAAGGTAGTTTTCTCTGTCAGCTGGAGTTGACCGAGAAAACTACCCTGGGTACTCTTGGTTAGATCTTTACCTCGACAGTGAAGCAGCGGCTGACAGCACATCTTCTCCTGCCCCCGCAGCGTGGGCCATAATGAGGTCATCGGAGTGTGTCGTGTCGGCAACGACGCCGACACCCTGGGCCGAAAGCACTGGAACGAGATGCTCACCTATCCACGCAAACCCGTGGCCCACTGGCATCCTCTGGTTGAGGTGAGTCGAGTTGGGCCTCCTGTTTATGAGTGTCGAACCATCGGTCAGAAGGTTTGCAGCTCTTCCACCAACGATTAGCTGCAAACTCCAGGATTAAAAAAAAGAAAGTGATTATCACAGCTCAGCCATTAAAGCATGCTGGCTTCATTAGCATTCAGCGATAACAGCACTGTGTTATTACTGCTGGAGGTGCTGAAGGATTTGTCCTCAGCTCCGAGTGGAACGTTACTGCAAGTCTGGACAGCACAGAGCTGCCGTTGGAAAATCGCCATAACGGTGCAGCTGCGGGTCGAGTCTTCACTCATGACGTCATACATTTAGTACCATTACAAGATTAAATGTGATTAATCCTCACACATCACATGCGTGAAATGCACAACGACATCCCTTTGGGGGGTTGCAGATGCAGATAAAGCTGAGAGACTGAGGAGCTGGAGGGCACCATCTCTGACCTGTGCACCCCCCCCTTATTATGGGATACAGTATGGGATAAAAGGCCTGTTCCTGTAAAGAACCGAGACGCGGCGAGCGACAGATCTAAAATAAAACCTTCACATGAAACTGAAAGCTGAAGACAGCAGACACCTGCTTTCCAGGGTGTTCCTGTCCAGAGCCTCCATCTGTGTGGGTGCCCTCTGGGTTCTCCAGAACAGACCCTGGTTTCAGGGTTCTCACTGACTGAGAAGGTGTTTGCGTCTCCTTGTGTCGTTGCTGGAAGCCGCTGGAGCAACGTTTCCGTCTCCTCTCTTTTGCAGTATCAGGGGACTGCAGGTAGCAGCCAGGGAGGATCCTGCAACTCTCTGAAGACCCCTCCCTCCCCGTAGCCTCCAGCAGCAGCCAGGATCACCAGAGCCAGTCAGCGGACGCCTCGGCCACGGCCTCGGACAGCAGCCATGCCGGGCGCGGCGCACGTGCCGGAATAGCGTAATGAGGAAAATAAAGCTAAGGAAGAGAAGCGAGAGCGGCGTGAGAACCGCTCGGCCGGATGCATGTTGAATGGCAGCAACGCTGGATGTTTACTTTTTTAGGAGGTCCTTCTAAGAAATAACAACGGGGGCATGCAGACATTTTGGGTCTCCGGTGCTCCCGCGTTTCTACAGTCGCTCCTGTTTTTTACATAGTGTTGTTACTCGTTTTGATGACGTGAGTCTCGTATTTCCAGCCAGTTGAACTGCCATAGTTTTGTTTTTCCTTTGGTGGTGACTTGGTGCATGATGGTTTGGTGGGATATCTGCTCCTCGTTGGTTTGTTTCTTTGTGGTTCTATACTCGGGATGGCGTGTTGTTCTGTCTGCTGGCGTGCAGTGAAGTTTCCTTTTTGAAGAAAATATCTGTAAGTATGTTAAATGTGATCAATAAACGGATTCGACCTCATCCGTGGAGTTCTGGACTTGCTTTTCCTACTGGATCCATAACTGTAATTTACATGAAAGTGGGTTTCTTTTATAGCAGATGAGTCCAATCCGGGCTTGAGATGAGTGTTTTAGAAAAGGCAGCTGGGACAGTTTGTAGGAGAAAGAGTGCTTGTGTAAGCAGATCAGGAATCCTACAGGCACCACTCAGGAGGGAAACGTGGCCAATTAGCAGCGATGGGAAGGCAGTTTAGAGAGAAGGGATGGAAGCAGTCCATCAATGCACAGCACCGTTTATGGCTCCTCTCTGAGGCCGGCCGTTATTCCCAAACAGAAGGACTAATGTGGGTCAGAGGTCAACAGAGGTGGGAATCACAGAGGTCCGGGCTGCCGAGCCCGTTGACACGCTCACGGTAAATAAGTGTTCGATCGGGATATTAGGCTTCATTTAGCAGACCTGCAGAAGGTAATTGGACAGACTGGGTCATCATTAATTAATACTACTGCTTTCTACCGACTTTTGAGGAGACATCAGACCCAGAACTGCCTCACACATGAAATAAATTGGGCAATTAGCCGTTTTCCCCTGACACTTTACGTCTGCCCGTAGAACACGCTACTTCCAGGCAGCAGCTCCAGTTCTGACTGAAGCTCCCAGCTGGGCTGTTGTTGTTTGTCTTGTGTTTGGGGTCAGCTGCACCCTGCTGTGCACGTACAGTAAAAAGTCTTCCATTAGGTACTAAACTCGTCCAGACGTCACACACTTTAGCATCTCCGTGCAACAGCGAAAGGTGCAGGACACTAGAAAAAGAGTTTTCTTCTTCATCCACTCGACAGGATCCAACATCAGTGAATGGAGGCTGTTTAGCATTTTCCTTTAACCAGAAACACCGAATCAGCGGCGGCTGATTTGCTTTCTAACAACTGAGCGAAGATCAGAGGGCAAAACGGGGGGGGGCTGAAGCTGATAAAGAGCCAGATCCGACGTTCCCTCTGCAGATATGTGGCCAATTTCATGCTTCATCATTTTAATCTGTGCTATCTTTGCCTGAACATGATGCACAGTTTATCTGACACACAATCAGCAGGAGGACTCGTGCTAGGTCTGTCTGTTGATGTTCTGCATGGCTATTTCCTCATTACAGATATGTTCCAATTAGATTTGCACTAGTCGAGCCAGCAACACATCAATGTCCCCAAGAAACAGGCAGATTGTTCCGTGCACTCGTGTCATTGGGGCGGCTGCACGATTCGCAGAGCAAAGACAGTAGAACCTTACGAAACCCCACAATTGTGAGTTCCTTTGGAGGAAGAGTCAACAGGTGCAACACATTTGGGCAACCGTCAGCAGAGTCGACTGTTAATGAAGTTCTACACGATACGATTATCTTCTGAAGCTTCTCCTCTATGAGCATCTCACCACAGACGGTTCTGGACGGTTCTGAAGCCTGATTCACTGAAACTCTTCAGCAGAGAATCAGAAAACACTTCACAGTCCTGAATAAAGAAGGTTTCGCTGCAGAGGGGCTTCTCTAGAGGGGATCTCCTGCTTCACCTCCTCAGTGATCTCCTGCTTCATCTCCTCAGTGATCTCCTGCTTCACCTCCTCAGTGATCTCCTGCTTCATCTCCTCAGTGATCTCCTGCTTCACCTCCTCAGTGATCTCCTGCTTCACCTCCTCAGTGATCTCCTGCTTCACCTCCTCAGTGATCTCCTGCTTCACCTCCTCAGTGATCTGCTTCATCTCCACAGTGATCTCCTGCTTCACCTCCTCAGTGATCTGCTTCACCTCCACAGTGATCTCCTGCTTCACCTCCTCAGTGATCTGCTTCACCTCCACAGTGATCTCCTGCTTCACCTCCTCAGTGATGATTCCTGCTTCACCTCCTCAGTGATCTCCTGCTTCACCTCCTCAGTGATCTGCTTCACCTCCTCAGTGATCTGCTTCATCTCCACAGTGATCTCCTGCTTCACCTCCTCAGTGATCTCCTGCTTCACCTCCTCAGTGATCTCCTGCTTCACCTCCTCAGTGATCTGCTTCACCTCCTCAGTGATCTGCTTCATCTCCACAGTGATCTCCTGCTTCACCTCCTCAGTGATCTCCTGCTTCACCTCCTCAGTGATCTGCTTCACCTCCTCAGTGATCTGCTTCACCTCCACAGTGATCTCCTGCTTCACCTCCTCAGTGATCTCCTGCTTCACCTCCTCAGTGATCTGCTTCACCTCCTCAGTGATCTGCTTCATCTCCACAGTGATCTCCTGCTTCACCTCCTCAGTGATCTCCTGCTTCACCTCCTCAGTGATCTGCTTCACCTCCACAGTGATCTGCTTCACCTCCACAGTGATCTCCTGCTTCATCTCCTCAGTGATCTGCTTCATCTCCACAGTGATCTCCTTCTTCACCTCCACAGTGATCTCCTGCTTCATCTCCTCAGTGATCTCCTGCTCACCTCCACAGTGATCTCCAGCGAAGTGCAATGTTTAATTTCGTGTTTTGTGACAATGGAAAGAGCCGCGATCCAATTTTGCGTTGACAATTAGGATCCGGTTCCTCAATGTCTTTCCTGCATTGAGGAACGTTAGCATTCCTGCCCCCGCTCTGTATATCTGCCCTGTACATCGTGCAGAACCTCATTTAACACACCCAGAACCAAATACACAGGAGTCACCACCAGAGTAGCAGCAAGGACATTCCTGTAATCCTCCGATTGGTGGGAACAGTAGCATCCTAGCACATTAGCACTGTTAGAAAGGAAGCGCTGAGGACGGCTCCTTTTCCCGCGATCGGGTCCTCACATTCAATATTTATGCCACAAAGCAAAGGGAATAAAGTGTTTGACTGCTCCATAGCCCTGTTTCATCTGCCTCTGGAATCCAGGCTGCTATCTATAGCACGTTTGATGTTGTGGGCCTCCAGATGAATAATGCCAGCCTCCTCAGTGTGAGTGTCAAGGGTCTCAGATGGCGCCGCCACTTCGGAGCGCAGACTTCAGTTACCATCCACTTAATGGCCACAACCTTGTCCGTTTTCCGTTCCCCGCATTATTCCTCACGCTGGGAGTCATGATGGAATATCATCCTGGAGAAAAGGAAGGGGTGGGGGAGGGGCTGTGGGCTGTGTGGGTTGCTTGTTAAGGTCGTGTTAGTGGGTGCTGTGTATGACACATTACCGGTTGGCTGCAAAGCTGTGATCCACTCAGGCTGATGGTTACGAGGAGAGGGGAGACACGTTTTCCCACAAATTACCTGCTGATTTAATTACTGGTCTGAGATTTACGCTTCAGAGGCGAGAATATTCTGCATGGCGACACCGAACATCCTCAGTGCTGCCTGGATTATTTCTCCTCTCCTTGTTCTATACAAGAGCCCCAGGTTATGTCATAATGAATGCTAATGCTATTTGTACCGCGTGTTGGGAGGATAACCCACAGGTCATTCTTATCCAGCAGCACTGGTTATTGTCAGCCTAAAGACTTCATCTGGGTCTGAACAACCCAGGGTGCTGTTTTCTACTGAGAATTTCTCTTTTTTGATGTGTCTGCAGCTGAAAACCTTTGATTGATTTTCGTTGTCCTCACTTCTCTCATATAAGCTTATTTTTAGAGACAGGTTTGTTGCGTTAGCTGCAACATAAACTCTAAAAATGGAAGGCTGTTGCAGGAGATGTTGGACATTCTACATATGAAGCTGGTTCCATTTGCAGACAGGACAGGATTTTCAATTTCTCTCTCAGCAATAGATGAAATGGCGGTGCTATTTTATTTTATTTTTTGGCATTTTGTTCCGTCCAGAAACGATGACCAGAGTCCATCGACACTCATCCTTGGGTATATCAGACAATTCCTGACATGGCTGGATGATAAAATATCAGACGAGAGATAAATGACTCAGACAGGCAGCAATTAGCTGTGAATGTGACTGACGGGAGGTGAAGCTGCGCCTCCTGCTAATGAAGGAACGCTGAGTCGTCCTCTGATTTCTAATAAACATCTTTTCTCTCCCCATGACAGCATTTTGTTTGTGACAAACACAGTTTGCTAATTACTGGTTTAAACAATAGTCTTTTATTGAAGCAAACTAAATGAAATATGCAATAGATTTCTCACGGTAACACAAGGCTTCTGATCTGTGTGTGTGTGCGTGCATGTGTGTGCGTGTGTGTGTGTGTGTGTGCTTCTACCAGCAGTCTCTCCTCACACCCATGACCAGTTACACATGTGAAATAACTAGCTGTCATCTATGACAGCTTGGAACTGGATGGAAATTCAGGGTGTGTTTCAAAGTTTGCCAAATGATTCTTTCAACAAAAGAAAAAGCTCATTATTTGGCAAGACCACAAAGGTTTTGGCGGCTCTGAAAGAATTTATGTTTCTGTCTGTGGAAAAGTGTGAAGGGGGGTAAAAAAGGATTTCTCTTCTGAACCCAAAGGCAGGAGAAATATTACAATCTGTCCTGCTGTGCGATCTTAAAAATGAAGGCCGTTACTTTTTTCCCACTTCCTGGCTTCTCTCCGGACGGCCATGCTTGCTTTTGACCTGCGTGGTGAAACCATCCGACCTCCACACGCAGTCACACGTTTTGGGAGTTAAGTGTAGGACTGCAGCGTGAAGAACCACTAAATAACTAAATAAAACCACCTTCAGTGCTATGCTTACATGCTTTTACAGAACATTTTTAACCATCACTTACTGCCTGAAAAATGTTAATATCAGGCATTGTTTATTTAGATGTACTTTCACACTAATGGTGGTAGAAAACAAAAAAAATCCCCAACATCAAGTTCCGGGGAAACAGCAGCATGAAGCGACCCGTCCAGTCCTTCATCTGTGGCCATGAAGACAGAAAAATAGACCTGAAATCAAACGAAACGGGGCGGTGGTCGCGCTGCGGCCGCACAGCACAAAGATCTTCGTGTGAACCGATGGCTGACGCTTTTGGAGCTGCGTTTGTCTGCTCTCACCGTGCACGAGTGGGCTTTTTACACGTGCACATTTGGAGGAGAGAGGAATGAGTGACGCTGACCTGAGCAGTGTGAATGGTTCTATAGGTTATCTCTGTGATGAGCTGCTGACTCCCCCTCTCACCTGAAGGCACCTGAGACAGACTCCAGCCCCCTGCAGGGGTAAAGCCACGGATGGATGGATGGATGGATGGATGGATGGATGGATGGATGATGGATGGATGGAGGATGGATGGATGGATGGATGGATGGATGGATGGATGGATGGATGGATGGATGGATGGATGGATGGATGGATGGATGGATGGATGGATGGATGGATGGATGGTGGGTGGGTGGATGGATGGATGGATGGGTGGATGGATGGATGGATGGGTGGGTGGGTGGATGGATGGATGGAGTGAAATCGCACACACCCACATGGAAGCGTTTGTGATGGAAGCGTGATGCCGTAGAAGACCTTAAAATGTTCCAGTTGCATCAAACAATCATCAAACTTGAAACGCTGGTGTTTTGGATGTCGGGCGTTACACGTGCACGTGCTGCCTTTGTACAGATGGAAAGAAAAACAGAGGATGGAACTAAAGTGAAACCCGTGTTTGCGCCCCTCAGCAGTTCTGACAGTGGGTCAGGCCCAGACTGCAAATGAGAGAGGAGCGTTTAAACGTACGAGGCCACATGTGGGAGCTCTTATTTAGAGTCACTCTGATGTCAGAGCAGCCGCTGATCTAAGCGTGACGGCGACTGGGAGTAATCTGCAACGCTGTTTCTCCTCAGATGCTCCGTCAACCCTCGGCCCCGATTCAGGATCTTCTAGGGCTGCCTACACGTTTGTCGCCATGGCGTCAAATGCCTGCCACATTTTAGAGGCTGCCTTGGAGCGAATGGATGACATTATTGCCGGTAAGAGTTCTGGGTTCTTCACTCATTATCTCAAAAACACGACTGCTTCATTAGTGATTGCTGGTCTCCATAGATACGAAAGACGAGACCTATACAAATGGAAAACAATTGAGGAAGTGTGATTCCCCAGTTTTATTTTCTGGTGGATGTGACAGAGTTTTGGTTCGTTGGAGGTAAAAACAACAAACAACGGTTTTAATATTAAAGGTGACATTTGAAACATTAGCAGCTCCGCCAGCAGCTAATGTTGAAAACGTGCTGCTAAAAATACCATAATGCTGCATTTGTCCCATGTGTTCTCTTTAAACATCATCAAAGTACTTTAGGCAACTTGATATTAACAGTGACCAAAGTTAGACCTCTAATTTGGGGATTTCAGAACCCAGTGTGCAACCCTGTGATGCCATTTCCATCTGTCACATGGGAGCACAACGGCGCCCCCTAGAGGTCGTTCCACTAACTGGCCTCAACCAGCACCAGAAGCCCAGAAGAAGCTGATCCTGGAGTAATATTGTGCTAAATGTTCTGCCTGTGCAGGTCAGAAAGGCAAAGAGCTGCTCTCTGCTGTAATGCAGGTAGGAGTCAAGAGTTACCAGACGCCACAGAGCAGCTCACCGTTGACTGATCCACGCCACACCGACCCAGCACCGATGGCGTCCCAGCACACCGAGGCCCTCAAGGCATTGCTGGAGGGCTGGGGGAGTGAGCGAGAGCAGGAGTCTGTCAGAAAGCAAGTCTCCACCGACACGGCAGATGTTATTCTGAGGTGGCTGAAGAGAGGCGAGGTGAGCGCACGCAGGAACTCAAAGTGTCTGCTGTGGAATATCAAACACGTGTGAAAGAAGAAAGCTGCCGCTGCTCTCCTTCTGAGGCTGTGGGTTTTATTAGCTGCGTGATCTGGCGGTGGACTTTCATCGTGGCCATCGACATCTGGAGGGATTTTCCTGCATTGAGCTGAGAGCCCAGCAAACTGCACCCGTAATGAGATCCAGAGCTTCTGTTCACAGCAGGCTGCTCTCCCGGTTTCAGCGCACTCGTTTTTAGTCCTACCTTTCTTTTAATCCTTCATCTCTCCTCCACTCGACCTGCCATCTTCCTCTGCTCCAACAGAGCCTCTTTAATCAAATTACTTAATCACAATGGTCTCTCCAACACAGCCTCCTCCACCTCTTCTTCTGCCCCTCCTCTCTTTTTTAAGACTCCTTTCACCAAACATCTGACAAGCACGTGCTGCTGAAAGTTTGCTCTCCCCTTGTGCCCCTTTTGGAAGCCCCTCAAAGCAAAAAAAAACACCAAAAAACCTTCCCCCAAAGAGGTACTTGAGACGGAGGGAGAGGGCCGGCTGAAGGTAGAGAGGTCCAGCAGCCAGCGAGGGTGGACGGAGAGACGGGCTGAGACCTGCTGCAGATACTCTCAATACTGAGGCAGCATGAGCGGAGAGGCAGGGAAAGAAACGGAAAGGGGGAGTTAGAAGGGGTACAAAAATATTCAGAAAGAAAGGAAGGGAGAAGAGCCAACTGGCTCAGAGCGAGATATTCGGCTTGGCTCTAAACGTTGCAGGCTGCCCAGACAACAAACCACATGGACTGAGGTCCTCGCTGTTCGTTCTGCCGGCTGCAGAATGGAAGCGCTGTAGAAGTGTGTGAGCACAGAGGGGTAGAAAGCACAAGTTAAAGCGCTATTTTTATCCTGCTGTGGATTTTTTGGCGTCTTTGTAGCTGTAGCTAAATTGTTACCTAACGTTGGGAGAGCGCTGCAGAGCGATGGGCCTGCAGGATGGAGCATGATATCGATTTCTACAAACATTTTGGCTGGCTGAAGAAGGTAAGACGCGTGCGTTTCCCACCTTCCTGAGCTAGAAGCTGGTTCTGGTTTTGGGTGAATGGGGCAGATAAGGGTGCTGCAGGAGGTGTGACATGCACAGGGGCAAATGCACATGTCCCGAGGGTTTGATGGGGCAGTAATGTAGACAGCAGCTCCTCCGCGGGGTGGGATCTGACCGAAGGTCCCGTCCGGAGGGGAAACCTCTTCATTCGTTAAATTTGGTCTGATGCCATCGGACGCACAACTGGGAGTGACAGCTCAAGGCAACAAAGGCTTTATTTTTATTATTATTGTTGTCCGAGCTGTATGTGAGGGATGGGGCTTTGGGTTGGACGTCGGAATTTCTGGGAAATTTGAGCTCATTCGATTGCACTTTCCAGCCAAAACACACACACACACACACACACACCACACACACACACACACACACACACACACACACACACACACACTGTTGTTCTCAACTTCTAATGCTGGATAAAGATTTCAAAACTCCCACAGACTCTTACCACACACACCACCTGGAACACACACACCACGCCTGTCTGTGTGCGTCAGTATATTTGTGTGTGTGTGTGTGTGCACGCATTGGGTAACTGCTCCTCATTAAGACCTTTGTACTGAAGGTAAACGCCTCGTCATCGGCCAACGGCGAGTCCTACCAGCAGCGTTTGTCCCGCCTGGAAGGAGACAAGGAGTCGCTGATTCTACAGGTGAGAACTCCTGAAACAGGAACTGATTCTGCCTGAAATGTGCCTGCACGAGCTGTTGCGACACGTCTGCTTTTCCTAATGAACCTTAATCTGTGAAGAGAACCAATCTGCCGCAGCAGTCCCTCTGGACCGGCACCAGTGCCGGGATCCCACGAGGCCTCTGGGTGAGAGAGGCGCCTGCTGTCGCAATACAAGAAAGTCTCGTTTGTGACGCGTCCTTCTGGTGTGTGTAGTTATCAGAACTGCAGGACAAGTGCTTACATGAGAAAGGTTCTAGCTCCTGGTGCTACGTGCGCATGGTGAAAGTGAAAGTGGCTGATATGAAGCATCTCCACCCATGCCAGACGAAAGGTTACTGTGTAAACTTGCTGTTACAGTGTAAAAAAGGAAATTCCCTGTTCAAATGCTCGTAGGTGAGCGTGCTGACTGACCAGGTGGAGGCTCAGGGAGCCAAAATCAGCGATCTGAAGAGTTCTCTGGTGGAACATCAACAAAAACTCAGGTCTGCGGGGGAGATGCTGCAGCAGGTAAATAGTTCCACATGCCTTCAGTCGCCGGGCCTAACATTATTACCAAAGACAGGAAGTGAGGCAGGAAAAAGATGGGAAAAGACCTCAGACTGACCGTCTGGGTCTTTTAGGTGAATCAATTCCTCCTCATTCAGGATTACTTGTCCCTCCTGTACAGGACATCCAGACTTAAATAACCTTGAAGACCAAAATATTTTAGGCACTCAGACCTCATTCTGCAGCTGTCTGGGAGCACAGAGCTGTCTGGGCAGGTGATTACTGCACCGTAGACCCCCCCCCCCCCCCAACAGTGTGATGAGAAAGAAAAACAGAGAGAGGACAGGGAGCTAAAGCTGGGGGGGGGGGGGGGGCAGCGCTAAAGGTAAAAGGTGAATTTCCTTCACTGCAACGCTGCTCTTTGCTGGCTGAATGGACACTTGAGTCCTGAAACGGACGCATCCATGAGGGAACGCTCCCTCTCCACTGCAGGCAAAGGCAGACGTAAGATGACTGGAGCAGAGGAACATATTCTGGAATTGTTGCTTCCAGTCAAAGTGGACTCGTTCCCTTTATTCCGTCTCATTTTAGCGCCAAGAATGTGTCTTTGGGATGGTGAACAATGAACACAATATGTATTCCATACGCACATTCTATACCGTCGCACGTGTGTGTGTGTGTGTGTGTGTGTGTGTGTGTGTGTGTGTGTGTGTGTGTGTGTGTGTGTGTGTGTGTGTGTGTGTAGGCCAGATGAGGCTGGTTCCATGAAGAAATACGCGGGTCACTATGAGGATTTGGATCTAAGCTCTAAATCTCTTCCCGGTGACAAAGTTCTAATATTTTCCACGTGCACTCCTGGAGAAAGCGCACAGCTATTTTTCCAAAGCCTCAAGACTTAAATGGACACTGTTTGCCTGCCTCAGATGCTCATTTGTGGGCTGTAAGTGATTTAGCACCTGTTTGACGTGCACTAAATTAGCATTACATCTGCCTGCAGCCTGGCCGACTGTCACACTGACAGCCGTTTCACGGCGGCTCCGAGGTGCTCGGGAGAAAAGCCGAAACCATCAAAGTTCATTCTTGTGTTCCCTCTGCAAATCTTTCACATACCTTTGACCCCCCCCCCCACACACACACACACACACACACACTCATCACTGCAACCTCGCTGTGCACTCTGAGCGTGCTGTGAAATGGGCATTATAAATAGTGGTCATGAGTTGTGTATATTTAGGCACTAACAGCGGCTGAAACCAGTGGGTTTGTCTGTGGAGACTGTTATTACTGAGGTGGACGCTCGCTGTGTCCCACATTTAATGTTGCCTCTGTCCAGTAAGTAGTGAGAGCTCCGCGTCTTCAAAGGGAGAATGTCATCATTGCACGCTAATGCTGTACGCTAACTGCTGCCTGGTGGCCTCAACTCTTTCATGGTTGTCAACAGGAGTTCCTGCACAGGACGTCGCTGGAGAGCCAGAAGCTGAGTCTCATGGGGGAGGTGTCCTACCTGAAACTGAAGCTGTCAGACATGGAGGGGAAGCAGGGCTACGGGGCTGAGAGGCAGCACAAAGCAGAGGTAGGTGGCAATCAAAATCAGCGTGAAAAGTCTTGTTTTGGATCCGAAAAGAGCAGAAATGAGAACCTGTCACAGCTAAAAACCGGAAGGCTTGAATTGAGGTGCATTTTGGTAGCGATGCACTGCTCACGACCTCTGTAAAGAATGTTTGGACGGATTAAAATCCTCGTTTGGTCCTTGGAAAAACTGCATCAAGAAGGGTGAAAAATCTGGCTCCCGTTCCGATGGATCTAACCAGCTTGTGGAGTTTTTGGAGCGCAGCAGAAACTGGAGGAGAGCATTCATACAAACCCCTGTTCTGTTTTCCCTCAGTGAGTGTTACGGGAAGATTCGGTCTGATGGGTTCCAAATATTCATTTAGCATGTTTATGGATGTGTCTGGTTACCAGCAGATCCGGGCGCTCGGCAGGTTTGCAAAGGGAAGGCAGGAGGGTGGCAGCACCACCAGACAGGATACTGTAATGGATGTAGTTACTGTCCAAACAGAGCTGGTCAAAGGGGCCTTTGTGCACCCAGGTTAAAATAGTTCAGGAATAGCAGAGCTGGCGTGATGGATGCTGGGCCAAATATGAGTGTGTCGGCTTCAGCCCAGGGACTTTTATTCTTAGTGGTGGTTAAAGCTCGACTTGGCCAGCTTGTTTGTAATAAGAGGACCCCCCCAAGCCTCACCGGAAACACTTTCCCCGACACAGCTATTTTAGTTAATGGCAAATTGTCTGAAACGCGACATTTGTATGAATGTATGCAATCTGCAGGCTGAAGGGGCCACGTGTGCGTTTCACTGGGCAGCACTTTTCTGGATTTTTGGCTTTTTTTTAACTCCTGCTTTCTCTGCAACAGCTGCTCAAACTTAAAGGGGGGGGGGGGGGGGGGGGGATCTACTTTGAACCCTTTACTGGCCCCATGCTGCTACTGCTGCAGACCTGCATGTTTACAGCATCCCCCACACCCAGCCCCCCACCCCTCCACACACACACGCACTAAATCGCTGGGCAAATTTAGCTCAGTATCGCGTGTCATATCCGCTTCTCCTCTCGAGTGAGACTTCCTCTGTCCACGAGCCGAGCATAACTGGGCCGCTGTTTACACTCTTTTATAGGAGCGTGGCCACCCACCGCCTCTGACGGCAATCACACAGACGTCGAGCCGTTTCTTTTGTTGTTACTCCATAAGCTGCATTTCAGTTCCAAGCAGATCAGCTGATCCTCCAGGTACCCGCAGGTACCTGCGGGTCCAGAGTGTCCTGGTGGAGGGAGAGTTCTGCCAACACAGGAGGTGGCGTTAGCGCCGCTCCTCTTGGTTTAGCCGAGCGAGGTGTGTTGCAACAGCGCAGCTGAAGTCGCCTCCTGAGCGTGGGTGGAGACACGACTCACCAGAAAACGCTGCTCTTTCATTACGGAGCCCCTCGTGACAGTGGTGCGCATGATTGAGGATTCCTGTTTCTCCATAAATGACCCCTTCCTTCGAACTTTAGACGTCCGCCCTAAATAAAAGAGCGCCTTGAGTTCATCTATCATTATTATAGTGATGATAACATCTCTTCTCCTTTACTTAATACCTCTCTTGACTGTGTGTCTGTCAGTCTGTGGTGAATTTCATTAGTGAGCTGCAGGAGCAGATGTGTAGGTTCCAGAAGGAGATCAATAGTAAAATCCGAGAGAAAAAGGCGCTGCAGACCCTGGCTGATGGCAGCCTCGACCACGAGCTCCCCACTGAGGCCGGCGAGGGCCAGGCCTCGCACGCTGGGACTTCCTGTGATGGAACCAGAGAGCCGGTACACGGACGGGAAGAAGGTCCAGTGGAGAAGGGATGGAGGGAGGACAGCTCAGAGGCAGAGCAGCAGGACGACAGCGTAGGCGTGCCTGCTGGCGTGACCTGTGGCGGTCTGAGTATCGCACGACTCGACCCAGTTTGCTGTGCCGAATCAGCTCAGGAGAGAACCGAACTGAGCACCGACTAACCATCCTGTTTTAAAACGAGCCGCTAATAAAAGTGTTGTGTGACACAGACTGACTAAAACATTCCACACATTCAAAAGGAGCTGCGGTGCTCAACACTACAGGCAGAAACTAATCTCTGGTCACTCCTGTCGTCATTTCCAGAACATTATTAAGGAGCTGAGAACCCTCAAGGAGAAAGTGGAACATCTGGAGGATCAGAAGTTACAGTACGAGAAGAAACTCAAAGCAACCAAGGTGAACAGACTCTGCAGACATGAATGATGCCTCCTCTGAACTGCTGCCACGGCTACCATGGCGAGGGGGGGGGGGGGATCTGCTAGCAGACATCTGTCATTTTGAGGACTGTTTGGGGAAAAAGACAGTTCCAGAAACAGGGCAAACATGCCCACTTTATCCTCCTCACCATGGGCATTGTTGTGCACCGACCAACACGCGGGAAGACACACACACGGCATGTGTGTGTGTGTGTGTGGTGCCTATATTCATAGCTTTGTCCCCCCCCCCCCGCAGGCAGAGATCGGCAGCCTCCAGCAGCTTGTGCTGACTAAGAACGCCGAGATCGAGAGTCTGCAAACTCAGCTGCTGACCAGGCCATCGCCGTCCACCGAGGACTCTGAGAAAGGTAACCCCCCCCCCCCCCCCACCCCCCCCCCAACAGCCTGCCAGCTGTGAGGGAGCTACAGGACAGGTGACGGCGTCAACGGCCGCTTTGTGCATTTGTTAACCGGCAGTAAAAACCTCCGGTTCTCCTGCCGAGACAGGAAGAGTGCAAACAAGAAACCAGTGAGAGTCACTGTAGAACCAGCGTCTGCTGTTCACCCCCCACTGATTCCATTTCTCCGGACACGCCCGTCTGTTGTCGTATCCTCTCCTTCCTCCTGCCTCGAAGGGAAGAATTACCTACCGAAATGACTCGACGCACAGTCGCTCCTCAGCTTCTATTTCCCTCTTTCTGGAATTCCACAGGCGTAACGTCTTTCTCTTGCTTCATTTCCCCTGTTTCAAATTAAAAACATTTGAAAGAAAAACGCTTATCTGGGGCGTTTAAGACCACCGGCCTTCGTCAACAGCTGTTGATTGGACTCCAGCTCTAAATAAGAAAAAGCTGACAGGGCTCAAGGTGCCTGGAAGTTATAAAAAGTCCTGGCAACTCCAAAAATATGCGATTTGGAGCTTTCTCTCAAGTTTTACAGCTCTTTTCAACCACACAAAATAATATTTATACGTCCCAAAAAATCTGTAAATCTCTAAATAAGCATTGCTTCTTCTAGACAGAGAGCTTCAGCGGATGAGGATTACGATGAAGTCACTGGTCGCTGCCAACGATGAAAAGGTGAGAGGTCACGTGACGCCAGACAGAGGGTGTGTTTAGAGTGTGCTGTGGTGCGGAGCCGCAGCTCAGCTGTGGTGCGGAGCCGCTCTGGGTGCTCCAGCTCAGCTCTTCAGGGAGCCCCCAGGCCGCTGCCCACCAGCCATTTATAGATAAGAGGGTCGGCTCCGGTCTCCCACCCGGAGAAATCTAGGACTTGAAAGAGGTGCAGAGCGCCGGGCACAGACCCACGCTGACCCATTTCAGGCAAACCTACATTTAAGTGTGCCCCTGACCTGCCAAAGCTAATTTGGGAGCAAGCTGCATTAAGTGGGAAGCATGACAGAACCAGGCACGGGCACCACTTCAAAACACACACACTCCTCACAGACGTGGACCACAACTAAGATTTCCATCCGTGCCCGGGTCGGTCCCCACCCTACCCACAGCTTTGATGCAAACGCCATATGGAGGAGGATGTTTGTGTGGCAGTGAAGACAGCCAAGCCTAGCAATGTGTGTGTGTGTGTGTGTGTGTGTGTGTGTGTGTGTGTGTGTGTCAGAACTCTAGATAAACATCTTAATTGGGTTTCGATGGCCTTCGCCCTCTGCTTCTGTGCTCTCCTCAGGATCGGCGTATTGAAGAGCTCACTCTGCTGCTGAAGCAGTGCAGACAGTTCAGAGAGGTCACTCACCCCAGGCCAGGTAATCAGATTACTCCTCAGCACAGCCCCCCCCCGCTACAGTGGTTCCACGGTCCTCGTGGACGTAAGCAGCTGCACTTCCTGTCTTCCTGACTTCTTCCTCTTTGTTGCTGCAGCGCCACCTGCTGTTGGCACGGTGTCCAACGGCAGGACTCCATCCACCAGCAGCGAGGAGGAACTGCAGGAGCCGATGAAGAGGAGCGACTCTGCCGGTGCCAAATCCGAGGATTTAAAGTCTGAAGTGGGTACAGATGGCCCAGCTCCCATCCAGTTTCACTTTGATCTTTGAAGCAGGAGAAACTTGCTGTCTTTCGCCGTCGCAGGTGTCGCATGCTTCCACATCCAGTTCTTCCTCTCCACACACGTCTTCATCAGCACAGAAAGACGGCGACTTCAGGTGAGGAAGCAGCTGGTTCCGATAGATCGTCGCTGTCATCGGGGGATTTTGGGGAGATAACTGATGTTTATTTACAGGATAGAAACACCGACGTCACCACACCTGAGCAACGGAACTTCACAGAAGGTACTTTCCTAATCAGGAAGAGAAAAGTTGCATTTCTCTGGACATTGTTCCTCTTTTATGACGTTCTTGAATAAATTAGTTGCAAAAACCAAATCTGGTTAGTTGAAGTTTAAGGCCGTTCGGCCTTTGATATTTACATCTCTTGATATAATTCACTGACCCCTGATCCTCACCGGAGCAGCACAGTTCCCTCTTTTGTGCAGGATTTGGCAAAGATACGATTCTCCCTCTGGGTTGTTTGTGTCTGTGTGGTTTGTGCAGAGTTGCCCGAGCGACAGCAAACATCAGACGCTGCCCAGAAATTCATCTCCGAGCGAACAAAACGGGAGCAGCAGCAGTGAGAGCCGGAGTCAAAGGTCTCCAGAGGGGAGCGAAGACGGAGACTCCAGCCAGAGTAAATCAGCTCAGGCTCTTAGTGAAGGCAGATCCATGCTACAGGCCACCCCGTAGCATGGAGGGGCCCCCTCATGCTACAGGTGTGGCCCCTCCATGCTACAGGTGTGGCCCCCTCATGCTACGGGCCTGGCCCCCTCCATGCTACGGGCGTGGCCCCTCCATGCTACAGGCCTGGCCCCCTCCATGCTACAGGCGTGGCCCCTCCATGCTACAGGTGTGGCCCCCTCATGCTACGGGCCTGGCCCCCCCATGCTACAGGTGTGGCCCCCTCATGCTACAGGTGTGGCCCCTCCATGCTACAGGTGTGGCCCCCTCATGCTTCGGGCCCGGCCCCCTCCATGCTACAGGCGTGGCCCCCTCATGCTACAGGCGTGGCCCCCTCATGCTACAGGCGTGGCCCCCTCATGCTAAAAGGCGCGGCCCCCCTCCATGCTACGGGCCCGCCCCCTCATGCTACAGGGCTGGCCCCCTCATGCTACGGTGCCCAGGCCCCCTCCATGCTACACGGCCCGGCCCCCTCATGCTACCTTGCGTGCCCCCTCATGCTACGTGCCCGGCCCCCTCCATGCTACTGGCCCGTCCCCCTCATGCTACAGGCGTGGCCCCCACCCTCCCCCCCCCCTCCATCTACGCAGCTGGCCCCCTCATGCTACTTCCTGGCCCCCCTCCATGCTTACAGGCCTGGCCCCCTCATGCTACGGGCCCTTCCCCCTCCCTTCTGTCGGGCGTGGCCCCTCCATGCTACGGGCGTTGGCCCTCCATGCTACAGGCTTGGCCCCTCCATGCTACGGCCGGCCCCTCATGCCTACAGGCGTGGCCCCCTCTGTACGGGCCGGCCCCCTCCATGCTACGGGCCCGCCCCCTCCATGCTACAGGCCTGGCCCCCTCATGCTAAGGCGTGGCCACCCTCATGCTACGGCGTGGCCCCCTCATGCTTACGGGCGTGCCCCCTCATGCTACGGGCCTGGCCCCCTCCATGCTACAGGCCTGGACCCCTCATGCTACGGCCTGGCCCCCTCCATGCTACGGCCCGGCCCCCTCCATGCTACGGGCGTGGCCCCCTCATGCTACGGGCCCGGCCCCCTCCATGCTACGCTGGCCCCTCCATGCTACGGGCCCGGCCCCCTCATGCTACTGCCTGCCCCTCCATGTTAAAGGCGTGCCCCCCCCCTCCTGTGGAGCAGCGTCCCATCAGCAAAGCTCTCGTGTTTGAGCTTTGATCACAGCTGTAATTGCTGAGAGTTGAGGGAGAGCAGCTGGATGAGCTCTGGAAACACACCCTGTCTGGTCTGCTGGACCACATCCCTCCCCCAGCCTCCCCCAGCCTCTCTTAGTCTCACCCAGCCTCTCAGCCCCCCCCAGCCTCTCTTAGCCTCCCCCAGCCTCCCCCAGCCTCCCCCAGCCTCTCTTAGTCTCCCCCAGCCTCCCCCAGCCTCTCTTAGCCTCCCCCAGCCTCTCCCAGCCTCCCCCAGCCTCCCCCAGCCTCTCTTAGCCTCCCCCAGCCTCTCAACCTCACCCAGCCCCCCCCAGCCTCTCTTAGTCTCACCCAGCCCCCCCCAGCCCCCCCCAGCCTCCCCCAGCCTCACCACTCTCAGCCTCCATTTCAGCAACGTTCTCTGAAAGGTAAATTTGAGCTGTCTGAAGCTGCTTTTTTCTCCTTTTGAAGAAGCTGATGAGGCCAGGTCCAGCAGCAGCTCCCCGCTTCACTGTGAGCCCAACGTGCACAGTGGTCCCAGATCTGTGGGGTCGCCTGAGTACATGAAGACCAACAGCAGCTTCAGGAGACTCTGGGGAAAGTGAGCGAAGCATCAGCACGTCATTACGTCATTTCCTGCCGTGTTTCGCTGATACCGACTATTCCAGACTCCGGAGAACCCAGTCTGGAGGATTCCAGTCTGCAGATCCAGAGGCTGCTCCGTTCAAAAGAGGGGGACTCCGAGCAACAGCAGGACCCAGACTGACCCGGACTCCTGAAGCCTCTGCATCCTCACGGTACAACCGTGCTTCCCTTTACGTGGACGGATTATTTATTAGGGTGAATATTTTGATTACTAACACAAATGTCTGTGTTTCTTCTCAGTGACATGAGCGTTCCGTTCAGTCAGTGGACCAAGGAGCAGGTGTGTGGCTGGCTGGAGGACTTTGGACTGGGCCAGTATGTCAATCTGACCAGACAGTGGGTGGAGAGCGGGCAGACGCTGCTGTCGGCCACGCCTCAGGATTTGGAAAAGGTCAGAGAGTAAAATCCATAAAATAATACGGAGGTGGAGGATTCAAAAGCTTCACTGGGTCGGGAGAGTCTGAGACCGAGACAGACGTGCAGCCTTTTCTGACCCCAGGAGATGAGGATGAGGAACCCGCTGCACAGGAAGAAGCTGCAACTGGCTCTGAGAGCGTTTTCCACCAAGACGGTGGAGAAGTCCTCCGAGCTGGACTACATCTGGGTCGCCCGTGAGGCTCTTTCTTATTGTTTCTTTCTATAATTGTGCAAATTCATCCATGTGAATGTTTTCTCTTGCAGCATTTGAACTTTCAATACAAATCAACAGGTAAACTGAATTTATTTCTGATTTCAGGTTGGTTAGATGACATTGGGCTGCCACAGTATAAAGACCAGTTCCATGAAGCCCGAGTAGACGGCCGAATGATCCAGTACCTCACAGTGGTGAGGACCCCCCCCCCCCCCCACCCCCCACCCCATTCAACGCCTACCCTACTGCTATTTTTCTTCCTGTGCTTTCAGAATGACCTGTTGAGTCTAAAGGTCACCAGTCAGCTCCATCATCTCAGCATTAAATGTGCCATCCACGTCCTTCATGCCAACAAGTTCAACCCAAACTGTCTCCGCCGCAGACCAGGGGAGGAGGTACTTCCGGCGTTCTGTTCTGTTACGTTGTGATTACACCTTTTAGCCACAAGATGGCGACAGACGCACATTATTTTTTCCAAATTCTTGTGTAAAGAGCATTAATATCTTTTTTTTTAAGTGAATATGTGTCTTCCATGTTTTTATAGATGGGATTTGAAACGTTACATAACAAAATTCCTCCAATTATATTGTCTAAAGTCTTTAGTCTGACTTTTACTCCACCAAAATGCAAACATCAAAATATATAAAGAAATAAAATAACATTATGGTCAGGGTGGGGTTGCAAAATTTCAGTCCAAATTGTCCTTCAAAAGATCAGTTACATCACAGGCAGATCCTCTTAAATCAGGTCAGAGTCTTACCCTAAAAAATTAGGAAAAGGCTCTTGGGCCAAAAAAATAAAAAATAAAAATAAGCAGAAAGATGAGCTTAAAAACAGTTCATCATGGAAATGTTTCACAACACAAAGTTTTTGGGTGTTGAACTGATATTCCGTGTGAATACTGTTCTCCTCTCTCCTCCAGAGGAACCCCTCCCCTTCAGAGGTGGTGCAGTGGTCCAACCACCGTGTGATGGAGTGGCTCAGGTCGGTGGATCTGGCAGAATTCGCTCCTAACCTGCGGGGCAGCGGCGTTCATGGCGGCCTGATTGTAAGCGCTGAACACGGAGAGACTTTCTTCTTTTAAACGTGTCTGGAAACCCGTTGGCCACCAGCACCCCCCTTTGCTCCTCCACAGATCCTGGAACCCCGGTTCAGCTCGGAGACTTTGGCCCTGCTGTTAAATATTCCTCCCCAGAAGACGCTCTTACGCCGTCACCTCGCCACAGCCTTTTCTGCCCTGGTGGGAGCTCAGGCAGCGCAGGAGAAGAGAGAGTACGCCAACGCCACGGGTCATATACCCCTCACCACCACCGCCAAAGTAAAGGTAAAGCCCCCACCTGAGACTGCAGATCTTCGGCTTTTGTCTTGATTGATGTTTGAATATCTTTCGCTTCCAGCCAAAGAAGCTGGGCTTCACTCAGTTCAGCCACCTGAGGAAGAGGAAACAGGACGATTCTCTGGATTACATCTGCCCCATGGACACTGGAGCTGTGGCGGTGAACGGCGGCTCTCCTCCCCCCTCCGCAGCTCTCAAAGGCCTCAGCCCCCCCAGACAGGCGGACCAGCAGGAGGACGAGGTGGAGACAGGAGCTCAAACAGGCTCCAAACATTAAGGGATCCACATCTGCAGTGACGTGATGGATGGTGACGTCATGAACGCTGCTCCCTGCATTCCTGATGAGAGCTTTAATCCAGCCTGTTTAATTTCATGTTTTATATCTAAGACCCTGGTTGGGATATGGATGACCTTGTGTTTTGGTTCTGGAATGACTGGACACTATCAACCCTCTGCAACATTCTCTTGGAAAACGTGTCTCTCTTTCTTTAAGCTGGACTGGAAAAAGAATTCTGATGAATAAATAATGTCGAAGCCGCTGGTGTTATTATGGTGGTAAATGTGCCTGCGACTCTCTCAGATATGCTAATTTAAAGCTAAGGTCAGTCTTTTTAAAAGAAAACAGTTACAGAAATGCATACAACTGTGTTGATTTAAACACCCTGTTTTCATCCAAGAGTTTGCCACATAGAAGATGGAGCTAAATTCTCCTTTGTTGAAATTGTTGAATTTTATTCCTCATATTTCCACATAGTGACTGTAAGAGTAAAATGAAACATGCATGTTTTATATCTCACGTTTATTTTATAGTTGCTGTGATTTGCCATCGAAATTCTACTTTTACAAGCTTGAATTATAAATGGTTTGGGGATAAAAAAGTTGTATTCCTGGACGTTTAAATTACGTGTAGTTACCACTTTCACCAGCAGGCGTCAGTGTTGACCAGCGATCGATGGGGTTGAAGCTTCACGAGGAAAAATGATTATTTACCAAACAGTTCGTGTTTCAGCTTTAACAAATGTCATTTCATTTGGACCTTGTGGGTCTGTAGATTTAGACTTGGGGGTGAGAATGCAGTTTCCAGTCAGTGACGCCATGTGGGCAGCTGGATATCATTCTAACCGGTCTTTCAGCTGGACAGTTGAGACCGTGGGTATCAGGCCAGCACAAAACACACAATTTGTATCACCTCATCCATCACAGTAAAACTCTACTTCCAAATGAGCCCTCAAGAGTTGGAGAGTTTACAATGAATGAAGTAGGATCCAGTTTTTTGTTAGTCAGACCAGGAAAAATGTAACAAACAACTCAAACATGGCTGAAAATACTTAGTGTTGCTCACAGCTAATGAGCTCACAGAGATTCAAGCACCTTCGATAATTCCTGTAATGTTATTCACTTACTAATGGCTGACATGTTGAGACCTATTATTTGTGTCAACCTCTCTCATTATACGTTAGTAAATTGTAAATTGCTCCATCGGCAAATGTGGTATAACTGACATCTTACCTTGAATTATAATCTCAGTTCCCTTAATTAAGTGAAAATGACTCTGACAGTTATTGCTTCCCGGCTACTTGCTATTGGCGGTGTGAGAAACAAAAATGCAGGATATTACAGTTTATACTGGATAAATCACTGTTTAAAGAAAGGTTTTGCCAACAGTAGCACGTTATTAGCCCGCAAGGACACTCGGTTTGGATGCATCACGCTGAAATGGTGGCGGACGTCAGGTTTTAATGCGTCCAGGGTTGAAACTTCCGGAGACTTTTCTGCTGTCGCTGAGACCACAGCAGTGAGTGTGTCCGTGCCTGATCTGTGGACCCCCCCGGGCCCCTCTGGAGCGCCCCTCCTGCTTGTATACAGCGCCACTGCTCGTCGGGGTCATCAACCGGACACCAGCTTGCCTCCCAAAGCTGCCTCTAAAGCCGCGTCCGTCCCAGCCTGTCCCGACAAGGCCCGCCACAACGATGACCACGTCACCCAGCAATGGCGGAGCGGCCGGCGAGGCCACCCTCAAGAGGAGCATTCAGCCGTCCGCTTCTGCTCCGTCAAACCTCAGAACCCGCCGACGACCAGGCTGCGTTCGTCCGTTCGCTTCAGCAACAGTTTGATGCTCTTTGAGGGTCTTTCACAGCCATTTTGGAGGAGCTGAGGACCCATTTCCTGTAGCACGTAGCATCACTGTCCAATGTCAAACTCCAACAGAGAAACAAGTCTTCAGTCATGTTTGAGTGTTCGGATCCAACGAGGCTTGAGCGCTTGTGTCAAAGCTGCCGTCTCTGCTTCGCTTTCAACGATTTTTCAAAGGATCTGAGAGACGCTGGAGAGTTGCAGCTTTGTTTCTGTCCAGACTGACAGGAGACGCTTTACTGGGGACTTCAGCAGTCCTCCATGTCTGATGGGTGGCACCACGACAGGACAGAAGCAGGTTCTGTTCCCCCGGGTCATCGTCACAGCTGACCCAGAATGACACCCATCCCATCATATCTGAGCAGAACACCTCTGCTGGGGGGGGCACCCTGCCATTAAAGCATGTTAGCATCGTGGACCAGGGCAGAAGAAATACAGAAAATGATGTAAATGAATCTTCAATCGCAAAATTAAACTTGAAATAAATTCATACATTAAAAAATGACCTCACAAGCTGAAACTCCTGGATTTCATTTAGCTTTATTAATATCTGTAGCCTCTCTTGGACTAATCTCCAGCTCAGAGAGAAGCTGGGTGTCGACTGGGATGAAGCCAGCAGATATTTTGCTTAGACGTCTTCAAGAAGGTAAATACGCTGCAGTGTGAAATCCAGCCACTAGATGTCAGCAGATCTTTGATTGTAGCGCTTAAAAAAATCACAAGCATGTGCTTCTAAAGAAATATAAACCCCCCCCAAAGTGTGCAAAAATGTAGCTTTACAAGGCAAATAATACAAAGCTGCAGTGATGACAATCTAAGGTGAAAATAATTATGTTCTGGCTGCGCGGCCCTCGCTGGCGCTGGACTGGATCTGCTGGATTGCTCCCAGCCGACACCAACGCCAGAGATTTCTGGCAACAAAACTGTGGACAGAGTAACTGTTGGTTCCGTGTCCACCAGAGTCCACCGAAACCACATGAGCCCCGGTTCTATGCTCGCCCACGAGAGGGGACAAGAGGAGACGCAGGCAGGAGCAAGCGCAAGGTTGAGACCGAGCAAATCAACGTGGCCTTCCCCTTTAAAAAGGTTGTGTTATCATTATGAATTAATTAGGACTCTGGTTAGGTCGTGTCTTCCCTTCTGAACACCAGAACCCCTTCATGGTGTCATTGGAAACACAAACAGACGCAGATTAGCTGCAACTTTCCTCGTACATGATTAATGAAGTGGGCTCATATGTTTCAAGGCAGCCTTTAAATTCATGAATTCATTATATGATGACCTCATGGTGTAATTACAATGAATGTGTTGGGAGAGACACAACCCAAACGCTGTTTAGAGCAACCAAAGCATCCCATTTGGACAATATTGTAAAAAGAAATATTAAAGGAAAAAACCAAACAAACCCAACCACCGCGCTTCATTTTCATTGCTGACAAAAATGGTCTCTGATGAATTGGCACTTAATTACTGCTTGATTAGCATAATTATGCATGTTAATAGCATCTCAAATGAATTGCAGTTGTCAGGAGGGAGGAAGCATCTGCAGCGGTGGCAGCCTGATACATATTTTCTCCTCTCCAACAGCGTTGTCTAACTCTTCCCCTTAAGTGTTCGCCATTAATCACAACCAACTTCGTTTCCTTTGGAGTGAAATTTGGCATTTTGGGATAATTGGGCCATTATGGCACACTTGTCAAATCTGTAATAGGAGGCTAACGAGGCCCCGTGTGTAGCGTTCACAGATGACGGCGGAACGCTTGCATTGAATAGCATGGCGGCTACAGATACGGACACGTGAGGACTGTGCACGCTCCAAATGGACATATGTTTCTTTCATGTTATTGCTGTGCAATGCAGACTGACGGCTGTTGTCTGTTGTTGGGAAGTTGTTGTGTGAGGTGGAATCTGTCGATGTCCACTTCATCAAGCCTGGGCCAAGCAAGGAACCAAGAAGGCACCCGTTAGCGATGTCAGGTGACTGAGAAGATGATACCAAAGACTGATACCGAAGGACCTCAGCGGTGCTCTGAAGGCGTCCTGGCAGCTCCCACCACCACCAGAGCACCTTCCCTGTGTCGTCCACACTGGGAATTAAACCCTCGGCTTCCCCTACAAACTGAGCTGAACAACCTACTGCTGGGTAAAATAGCCAGCCTAGCTTTAAGATCACATCAAAGAAAAATGCCTGGCCAGAGACGGGAAGGATGAATAAGAGCTGCACTGGGTCACATGGGCACCCCCTGGAACACCCAAGAACTGTCTGAATAACCTTTAGGGTGCGGATTTGAGTTCCTTATCCTGCAGGAATCGATAGCGTGATGGATTGCATGGGAACCCTCCGGTGTGGTTTGCATGGCAGATTCTAAAGATGACACAACCAATTTGGTGGCGAACATTTCCTCCACTGTCACCTCATCTGGCTCCTTGTTATTGGCAGCTGGGCAGAAGGTCGCAGGGGACGTGGGGAGAGGGAAGGAGGAGGCTCAAGGTTACAGGTGGCAGTTGGTAGATCATATAGATTGGGAGAAGGAGCTGATCTGAACCAACTCTGACATGTTTGACTTGGAACTCTCCTCATCACAGCAGTGTTATTTTCCAAATGATCCTCTCTTGTGCTCCTGAAAGCAGCTGCTATCTCAAAGAGGTTCCAATCAGCCCATCAATTGACACATTTGGCCTTCTGTTAATATTTAACTGAACGTGTTTAAAGGGGAGCGATACTGGCTCGCCCTCATTTGTGCCTGTAATCAGCCTGACCACTGGCCTGTGTGACAGGCGCTGCTGTATTGGATATTAACTCAGTGACGCATGGCGCTCTGTCATTCCCTCAGACAGCCTCTTAATACCCTAATGGATCATTTACATTATTGATGAGCCAACCCCGCGCCGCCTCCAAAACAGACTATTTAAAGGGAATAATTTCATGCAAACTACATATCGATGCCCTCGTGATCAATCGGCCCTTGTTTTGTGTGGTAATAATATGCAGCTACTTCAGTGGGACATACGTCTTGCTGGTGGGGGGTCAGGCTCTGGGGTTCTGCAGAGACGGAAGAGGTTGGCCTGTTGGGCTCCATGACCTGGTGTGGTGACGTCTTGTTTGGTACCATCAAGCATCTTTTGTCTGAATGAACTTGGACTTTGATTTGTTTTGTCTGGCTCACCCCGCTGTGGGGCTCTACGGGTGCAACGATCCTCCACAGCCTCCCAACCAGGACAGGTGTGTGCCCACCTGTACAGGTGTGACACCTAGAAGAAGGTACTGCAGACGACACAAGCGTGTGGGCTCCAGGGCATCCTCCCGTGGAACTCTGGGCCACCTCCTCAGGGCACAGATCTTGTCCAGGTCTGGCCTGTGCTCAACACATTGTAGGAATTATAGGGAAGGATTTGGAATCTAGAGCTGAACTGTGTGAGCGACCGAGCGCCCATCCCAGGATGGATCCACAGAGCAGGACCCTGTCCTCCACACTGTATGCTGGGGTTCATGCTGGGCCACAGGAGATGGTAGCCATCGCCCCCGCCTGGACGAGCTGGCTTTAAGACCGTGTTATGGTCCTTTTTACGCCTCCACCAGCAGCTGTTGTGTCTCCCACCACCGCTGACATCTGGCAGATGAGGTATCCTGGCACACACTTTGAATCTTTTTTTCTTCTGGGGGTTCATCCTCTGCATCGGTGCTGTGGAATGCAGACTGCAGGGGCTGGGACCAAACAACCCTCCCTCAGTTCACTGGAGCAACTGCTCCATTGTGCTCCCTTTCATCCCAAAGCCTCTCTGCTTCCATCTTTGCAGCTGCAGCACGAAAGGAAAAAGAGGAATTAATGCAGCTAAGTGGGCGTTTCGCTCACCTGAAGGAAAAGGATGAAGGATGGAGGAGTCACAGCAGGCCTTCGTCCATCTAGCACCTGCATCTGGTGACGGAGAGAGCTGAATGGTGAGGAGAACAAATCCCACTCAGACACACGGAGGTGTCCACACGCCTGACGACACACCTGACGACACACCTCCGTGTGCTCCACACACCTGACGACACACCTGACGACACGCCTGACGACACGCCTGACGACACGCCTGACGACACACCTGACGACACACCTGACGACACGCCTGACGACACACCTCCGTGTGCTCCACACACCTGACGACACACCTGACGACACACCTCCGTGTGCTCCACACACCTGACGACACACCTGACGACACACCTCCGTGTGCTCCACACACCTGACGACACACCTCCATGTGCTCCACACACCTGACGACACACCTCCGTGTGCTCCACACACCTGACGACACACCTCTGTGTGCTCCACACACCTGACGACACACCTCCATGTGCTCCACACACCTGACGACACACCTGACGACACACCTCCGTGTGCTCCACACACCTGACGACACACCTCTGTGTGCTCCACACACCTGACGACACACCTGACGACACACCTCCGTGTGCTCCACACACCTGACGACACACCTCTGTGTGCTCCACACACCTGACGACACACCTGACGACACACCTCCGTGTGTTCCACACACCTGACGACACACCTCTGTGTGCTCCACACACCTGACGACACGCCTGACGACACACCTGACGACACGCCTGACGACACGCCTGACGACACGCCTGACGACACCTCTGTGCTCCCCGTGTTGTCATTGTGTGGCCGTGTTTCTGCGTTGTTGCTGTTGTCTTTAATGACGGACACTGATTAGTGGAGCGGATCCATACGTTGCAGCTGAATGGAAACAATAAGCATTGTGTCACTCATTGATGTTTTGTTCACACCTTATTTTTCACTTGAACATAAAAAATGGGTTTAAGAACATAACCGGACTTTTGCGTCATTCCCAGTGGCAGCAGCGCAGCATGGAGCACAGCCAGGCACAGTCCAGAACTTTCGGAGATTACGCAATTCACATTATTTATTAGTAACCGATTTCCCTCTTGGTTTAGGACTTGTGTGATAAGATAAAAGGACAACAACAGCAGGTTAGTGGAATTAAAACCACTGTATTACTGAATGGACCTTTTATTTTCTATAAATCCTCCCCCCCCGAAAAAAAATTTGCATTATCTAATGTTATTTCAGGAATATTTTGGACACCTTCAGAAGGTTTAAGAAGATAAATGAAAGGAATAAACATTGGACCTTCCAGAAATGGTCATGAGGGACATCCCTCTTTTCCATGATGCAATAATCAATATTTTCATCAATTGCATTTGTTGTGGGCCGAGTGATGCAAATGGGGTCTGCCAGCGACGTTATTGTGCTCTGACAAATTGGGGAGGGTGTTAGCGTGCGAGGAGAATGCCTGTCTCCGGCAGAATAGCAGGCAGCAGCCAGCCACACAGAGGATTTGTCTTTCTGATTGACCGGCGTCATGCTTAAATGGTTATCAATCTCGTGATTTCTAAGAGCCATTCCTAAAGAATCAACTCCTCAGAGACCCACTGTTCGGAGCACCGAGGTGGGGCTCTTAACCCCCAACAAAAGCCTTGTTTTCTGGAGAGGCCGTGGCACGGAGATTGATTATTATTCCCTGTATGGTCTGTGAGGAGACACTGGGGACATGCTTGTCTGCGTATCATCATTTATATCTACAATATGACCTACAAGCTACGTGGATGTCACCACTTCCTATTCAGTCCAAGACGGATGACCAATATAAATCATTTAAGACAGAATACACCTGCGTGGTTCCTGGTTCCTCAGCCTGGTACCAGCTAATGTCCCTTTGTACCACTCAGGAAAATGCACCTCTCAGGTCTTTTGGCTGAAGGTATGCAGACGGACACGTGCTTCCTCAGATCATTTGGTTTGTCTTTAATTAAAGTCCTCTGTAGAGGTCGGCCTCTGGACTGAGCACTTCTCACTGGTAGCTACTTCAGACCCCAGTCAGAGTCCGTCCTCCATCTGACCCGTCCTGAACACTTCAGACCAAACTACAACGTCAGAAATGTCCCACATTTGGCATAAAAACTACAAATGCTGTCTAAAAATTGCCAGTGTTGGGGTAGAATGGTGCTCCTGCCAGTTGGGAAAGGAGCCCAGAGCCATGGAGAAATGACAGACCCAGGTTTATACAAGACGACCCTGCTCACAGGTGTAAGAGCTCCTTCTGCCCACATCGTCAGGGGCGACCAGGTTGATGGTCTCTCTCTGCTGCTTTGTGTTGTCATCACGATCTAAAGTTCTGACTGTCGGCCTCCACAAGCGGACGCCGTTCGCCTGGAAGGATCGATGTAGCCAATTCAAGATGGGACAGAGAGTCTCAGCAGGATGAGGAGTCAGGATGAGGGTGAACAAGGCAGAAAGAGCCACGACAGTTGTGGTCGGTGGGAAAATGGCGTCCGGCGTGTATTCCGAGGTCGTTCGGCAAACGGCAGCGGAGGCCAGACGGCTGCTCTGATGGCTGAGGAGAAAAAAGGGGCACGCTGTAAATGGAAAATTAGCAGCGAGCGTCGTCAACATTAATTAGCGCCCCTCCTCACCACTGTCCATTAGCCTGACATGATGACAGGAGGAGGGAGAAGCAGCCATGGCGACGCTGGCAGCCGTCGCCTCTGATCAGATAAACCCGGTTTTCCTTTTGTTTTGATGCCTGATTACAAAATGATTAGCCAGCGTGTCTGTCTCCTCCGTACCCTTCACCCCCGCCGCTTGACTGACAGCTGAAGTGATACGATGGTGGCTGTTTAAGCTGTGTACCGCCCTAAAACACACACACATGCACGCACACATACACACACAGACACACACGCACACAGAAAAACACACACACAGGCAAACACACACACACACACACACACAGAAACACGCACACAGGCAAACACACACACACGCACACACAGAAACACACACACACACACACGCACAGACACACACGCACACACAGAAAACACACACACACACCACACACACACACACAGAACACACACACACACACAGACACACACACACACGCAAACACACACACACACAGCATCTCTGTGCTGCTGTGATGCTTTTGCACTATTGTTTCACATCTCAGGTGTTTTCTGGATCCTCACCGAAACATTAAATCAGGAACTGAACCAACAACGTTCCACAGTTTATGACAGTAACCACGAGGACGACGTGCACGGTCTGATTGTGTAGATTGTGCACGTTCCCTAAATGAGGTTAAATAAGAAGAATTGCATTCGTGATCTCTTCTCATATAAAGTAACGCACAACCGCTCGGCTCCCAACAGCAGCGTGGAGGGAGGCTGTCAGTGATCCAGTGGGTTCCCCCGGTGATCCGGAGAGATCCCGAGAGGCTGTGGGTGTGTGACAGGGTGAACAGTCCTGTCACGCTGCTGGGGTTGATCATTCACCATCAGCCTGCAACTGACACCAGTTTTACACCGCTGAGATAAGACACACAGCTCTTCTCCACACAGCAAACGTCACCCAGGCGTTAGCATCATGCGGCCTGCTCTGGGAGCCACGGGGGGCGTATGGAGCCGTGCACGTGTTTGATCATCGCCACGCTGATGAGACTGTGTGTGTGTGTGTGTGGGAGTGGGAGCAGATCTAACGAACACATTTGATCCCCAGAGCTGATGAAATAATGGATGGTGGCCGTGCGATTACCTGTTCAGATAAGAGCAGGTGGAGCAGAGGATGCCCTTGTGTTGGTGTCAGTAGCAGCAGGAATGTCCATTGATCTCCCCTGAGGCTGGAGCCGCTCATATTTTGATAAGGACCTGATAAAAGCACGATAAAGGCTTAATCTTCAATCTTTGCCTGTATTGATTTACTGCCTGTGTGTGCAAATGGCATGTTGCCACCTTCTCCCGTCCCAAATCACTTCTTGGAAGGTTCGAGGATTCTCAGCATTGTTGTTCGACACAAAGACACGAGCGCCCGTATTAATGCAGACGTGCACGTTGACACTCGCTGTGTTTGGATCAGACCAGTTAAATACTAAAATATGCAGATTGGAGCAAGGCAGGAAGGTAATTTGCACATTAGTGAGTGTGTGTGTGGATGGTGTACGTGTGTGTGTGTGTGTGTGTGTGTGTGTGTGTTGGTGTGAGTGGATGGTGTACATGGGTGTGTGTGTGTGATAGTGTGTGTGTGGTGTGTGTGTGTGTGTGTGATAGTGTGTGTGTGTGTGTGTGATAGTGTGTGTGTGTGTGTGTGTGTGTGTGGTGTGTGTGTGTGTGATAGTGTGTGTGTGTTTGTGTGTGTGTGATAGTGTGTGTTTGTGTGATAGTGTGTGTGTGTTTGTGTGATAGTGTGTGTGTGTGTGTGAGAGTGTGTGTTTGTGTGTGTGTGTGATAGTGTGTGTGTGTGTGTGTGAGTGTGTGTTTGTGTGATAGTGTGTGTGTGTGTGTGTGTGAGGACTGCACAGCCTCTCCGTCCCTGATTAATCAGGTCCGGGCAAAAGAAGATGGAATTTTTTAAACAGGTATGAAAGTGTGTTTGCGGCTCTTTACGGCTGCGTTTTAGTGCCTTGCTCATAATGACTCATCATAAACCTGATGATGTTTAGTGTCAGTCCATATAAAACAAAATTTGACAGTACATCATAAAATCAGGACAATTACTGCCTGCTCCCGCTTTTATTTTGCCCACTTAACGTCATAAAGTTGGAATGTTTAACCTGGTTGTTGAGGAGCAGATAAATGTGCTGCAACACAGCGACGGATGCACGTTGAGGCAAAAAGCCCAAATCCGCCCCCACGCATCACCACGCCATAATCTGTGATAACTGGTGGGCACATGATAACTGCGTGTTGACCTCTGGGAGGCTCGGCAGCAGCACTCACAGCGCGTCAGGTCCCGCCGAAAACCACCATTAACCCCATCGTTACTGGACGAAATCGAAGGGCGACGGCGGCAGCGGCGGCTGACGCCGCGCAACTTCGTCCCTGGAACTTTCAGCCTTGGAGAAGCTGATTAAAAGACCAAAGAATGTGTATTTTGTCAGATTCTCCGAGCTTTTCTAATGTGATGCTCTAAATCCGAGACCATATTCCTGCCTTATAAATCACCTTTGAAACCGGCCCTGATGTAAAATCCATAATATGAACATCATGCTTAGAACCATATTTAAACATTCAGGAGCAGCGCCACAATTGCCTGTTAGCATGCATTTTGCATTTATTTACCAATTAAAAATGCATTTGGTATGGATTTGAAAGTCCTGTGCAAAGCTGCAGTGCTCCTGTAAACAGATTACACTCCTGTGGGACAGCGTGGTATTGAATGACTAAATAGGCCTTCTATGATTTATGATAATACACAAGAGAAACAAGCCCTTGGCAACTCCGACTGGGGACGGAGATATTAGCATACTGCCGCTATCGATGCTTTTGACGTTAAAAGTTAACACAGCTTAAGATTTGGGTGAGATGTTTTGTCATTTAACCACAAAAATTGCATTATTGTGCTGATTAGAGGTGCACAGAGCTGAGAGCACACACTCACACACACACACACACACCCACCCACACACACACACACACACACACACACACACACACACACACACACACACACACAAGAGGGTTAAAATACTGCAAGTTTGTCTTTTCTTTAAAGGGAGATGAGAACCGACTTTAACATGCGCCCCGATGGGCCCTGATCTCCATCTGCAACACGGGGCCCCGTCACTGAGAGGCGGCGAGGTGTTCTTTAACGCCTCTTTCATTTCAGCTGACGGGCTGAACGCTCCTCTGAGCGGGGGGAGATTTGGGGCATCACTATATGTGACAGAGGAGATTACGGAGATAATCCGCTGGGTCCACTGGGGAATCATCTGGTCTTCATCTTGCTCTTATTAGCTGCTTCACACTCAGTCGGTGTAATTAAGCAATTTAAACCTTTGTGATTTAGTTTCTGTATTCAGTTGAGCAGTTGGACTAAATATCTCTTATTCTGCAGCGGGGCTATGCTTCGCTCTAAGACCGAGCTATTATCCGTTTAGCTGTGGGGTTCCCAGACTTTAGAATCACTAGTCGTGTAGTTTTGTAATACTACAGACCTCTCTAATTACCAGGGTTCTGGCTGATGCAGAGCAGGTTTCTGTTCTTTAGTTCTGTTCACTTGGTCTAAAGCTACACTGTTTCTGTGAGTTCTCTCTGTCGGCACCTCCTACCTGCCTTTAAAGCTTCACTGCAGCAGGAATTCATTGAGAAATCCTCCCTGGATGCCATTAAGGCCGGCAGGAAGGCAGCAGCACATCCTAACGTGATTAGAACCAGGGCGTTTCCTCCAGGTGGCCCTCCTCTGAGAACCTTTGAAATCTAATTTGATTTTATCAGACAGTAAAAACTCTTGTACAGGTCAGTAAGTGTAAGTCGCATGATTACGACGCTGTACTCTGATAAGCTATGAATGATCATGTGACCTTTGCCCTCAAATGATCGTGTGTTTATGGCACAAACGTTAGATTCCTCCCACCAACAGCTTTAAAAGCAGGCGACATCTCAGACCCTCCTCCTCCATTTATGCTTTGAATAAATCAAAAGTATCAAAGAAATGATCCTCCATTAAACAGGATCTGTTTACAGTCGGCTTTTGTTTTCCAGATTTTTTCCTCTAAGGTGAGAAAGTAACCTCGGCTCCTCGGCACCTTCGGGCATTTTGGTGAAATTCAGACTTGCAGAAATGTGCACGGAGCTCTGTAAATAAAGCTTGAACAGAAAACAGATTTAAAGCCAAACGCAGATGCACCCAGTTGGTCAGAGGAGCCGAGCAGCTGGGACGGGACGGGTCCGATGGTTCGGCGGTGGCAGGACCAATACCCCTCTCTGATTGGATCAGAGCCGCTCCGGCCCGCTGCCAGCTCCTGAAGGAAGCCCAGCTGCCGAGGCCTGATGGACGCGAGCGTTTCTAAGCACGGCCGTAGGAACAGAAGATTTCCATGTACATATGAGGACAACATTAGCAACAAGCACACGAGAATATTGCCAGATTAATAACGTTCCAATTATACTGGAAGTGATATTGATTGGCTACACAGAAATGAATGTTTTCCAGCCAAAGTGAACGTGGGACGGAGCTGAGATTGGATTCGCCGTCAGACTCGGAGCGTTTTTTTCCCTGCTGGAATAACAATATTTGCCCAAATCAATAACGCGGGTTTGGGGAAACGAATGCAGACCACCTGAGAGAAATGAGACGAGACGCGAGGAGGGAAGACAGAAGAAGCAAATAAGGTCGTTTGTATTGAAGAGCAGGTTTTTCATCAAGAACGAGCCCACGTTGGCGCTGCTTCTTCACAGGGATAAACGAAACGCTCCGTACTCGCTCATGCTTCCAGGCCTTTTCTCCTGCTCCCCCCTCCAGGTCCGTATCTCTCCTCTGTTCATCAACATTATTGTTCCCTTTTCAGATCTTAATTAAAGCACACCACCCCCACCCCACAAGTTCTAAGGCTCCTGTGCAGCGGGATTATGGGATTACACAGTTTGGGGCCGGGCCTGTGAAAGCCTCTGTAGCAACCAGCGGGCAGCCGAGGAGGCCGGTGGCGCACAGGAATTCGACCCGGAATTTGTCAGGGAGACCGACGGAGCCGAGGCCTTTTGTGAGCAGCGCAGGAGGTTCCTGATGTACAGCAAAAAAAATGATTATCCGCGTAGTCCCTGAAAGAATTCCATTAAGTTGGAATGCCGATACCGCGCGTGTGTTTGTGTGAGTTCCTGCTCGCGTCCTTAAGAGTGGCAGAATTAATAAGACTATTACCTCAACAATTACCGCTCGCGCAGCCACCTGGATTCATTTCTGTGGAAATCCAATGCCACTAATTAAAACAGTTGCCATCGTTCCGCCGTGAGAGCGATTATCTCCGAAGATACATTCCCCATCGAACTGCAGAGGCAATTTTACGAGTTGGAAAACTGAGAGCAATTATTTTAACAAGCGTAAAGCGTTTTCAATCGAGCAGCGGCCTCGGCTGATCTAATATTAGCGCTCGTCCTGCGAGCACAAAAGTGGTTGGAGAAAACGAGGCTCCCTCGTCAGCGGCTGTAAAGCCGGAGGTGTCGGCCTCCCGCTGCAGCTCTCTGTGTGGCCACAGACTGTCTGACCACAGCCCATGTAGCAACCATTCCACAGGACACACACTAAGCCACACACACCAGAGCGCAGCAGCGTGTGCCGCGGCAGCGCTCGCTATGCTAATGACTCACCGACACACAATCTGTTACGCTTTTGGTTTGACTTTAGTCTTTCAGAGCTGACGAACCTCCAGAAACTCTGCAGAAAGTCGTGAATGGAAAGTGATGAAACGAAGATGGAAGCCACCCCCCCCACCTCAATCCCCTTTTACCATCACACGAAAGGGTTTTTAACGACCCGAGTTTTTGGGGTTTGGGTTCTTGTTCAGTAAAATTTAATACACACTGTAAAAAGTTCTGAGCACAAAAACTTGTGCGTTTTTTGCTTGAATGGGTTTTACAATTGACCACACTGTAGCAGAGTATAATGCAGGATTCCCGATCACAATAAACCGATTCAGGCTGAGCAATTTTCCAAACTTGTGCAATAGGAACACACACAGACTTACACATTCCCTCTCCCTCTGTCACCAACTCACATCAACCTCTCTCTAGACAGTCTTTGTAGGACCTTATACAACCACAGATGCTAATTTTACCTCTATTTGAAAGGGTAACAGTATGACAAATGTGTAACATGTGTTTTTATTTCTTAAATCCGTTAAATGCAACACTGTTTCCTGTCCTTCTGACCTATGACCTATGGGCCAGCGTTCCATCCAGCCACTTGTGATTGTGATTGATCGAGATTCTTGTGCCGCACACATATGGAAAAGAAATACGTAACAGGCTGTTTATCTGACTGTTTCTACAGTCTCCCGCACATCTGGGCCTTAAATTACAGCTGCTGGAAATGAACAGAAATTTACAGTGAACTTGACAGGATTTTAGCCTGGGCGTGCAGCCCAGTCCCAGCGCCTCACACAGCCATGGAGCCCTGAACACACATGGGGGCCATTATTGGTAAAGTAGCTGTGGTGGCACCAGGGAATCATTTTGAAAAGTGTGTGCGTGTGTCTGTGTGCATTGTGGAACATGCGGCATGCGTGTGTACATTTACTGGCCATTATCGTCCCCTCCCGTCTCAAGTGAGCGGCGGTGAGAAAGTGTGCTGTGGCGAGGAGGAGATGCCGGGAGATTATTGTGCCGGTTAAATCCCAAACTCTCCCACCCACTCACTGCTCCTTGAAAAAGGATTATCTTTTCAAGGCACTCGTGTAAAACACACACACACGCACTCACACACACACACACACACACACACACACACACACACACAACACACACACACACACACACACACACACAGTGTGTCTCAGCTGTGATTTGGCAGTCAAACACGACCACATGTGTTTATTGTGGCGGCAGATCATAATGGAACTTAGCACGTTTGTGTAGTCGTCTGAAAGTGCTTGAACGATCGGCTAAAAGTCTAAGAACAATGTTAAATGAGGCTCTGACCTGAAAACCCGCATTCGCAAATCCCCAAAAGTCAACACATAACGCTAAAAAGCAACCAGATGTGAAGGGGTGACAGCCGCCTGGGCTCTGGCGCTGGCGTGCAGCCCCGCTCCTTCGCCGCCGCTTGCTCGTGGCTCTGGGCTGCAGACGGGACGACTCCTTGCAGAGTTGGAGGAATTAGGCTGCGGTTCCGCAGCGAACCTCGGCCGGCCCCGGTCATGTGCTAAACCCAGACTTGACTTATGGCTCCAGACCAGAGCTCGGCTCTACGGACTGGAGAGAAGAACCACCATTTAGAAACGCTCCCTCACACACACGGCAGGAGATCACGTGTCCATGCGTTCATCTCCCTCCACCAGTTTTAGACGGGACACGGTCCAGTCCCGTCCTGTCCAGTCTGCCGTCTGCACTTTTGTGGTCAAGCCGCAGATATTCTCCTGACGTCTCCAGCCCATAACGCTCAGGGAGACTCCCAAGTAGCACAGCGATGAGTGGGCTGGTTGGAGAACACACTCTCACACTCTCCCTGTCAAATCTTGCAGCCTGTTTTTTCATAATTTGCTGCGGAACAGTGAAAATAATCATTGGCAGCATAGTGGAAACAAATTTCATTTTATTTCCTCTGGAGGCTGAAGGTCTTAATGAAGTCAGGACATAAAGAGTCAAACCTCGACGTTGGCGCTGCCCTCTGCACACCCGCAGCACTGGTTTAATGTTCGCTCCTCGTTACGTCTTCGCATGGCTCCCGTCAGAGTTTTTGATGAAAGAGTCCAGGATCTGATGGGCTTTCAGGCTAACTTACGGTTAGCACTCAATAATAACGTGCTATGAATTTAGCTGTATTCTGCAGACAGTGAAGGCGTTTGTTTGTCTCGATGCACGACAGAGAATCACTCACCATCTCTGATAAGATTTACTGTTTAATTTGCAGTGTACAGTCATTTATTGATCCGGGGAAGCTTATTAAACATCCCTTCCACATCCCAGCACTGCGTATCCATCATCTCTCACAAGAGCAGCAGGTTCCTTTGAGAAATCTATGATTTTGTCAGTTACGCTGTGGGACTTAAAGAATGCCCTGCCTCCGTACACAGCTGCGGTGTGTAATAAACAGCGAAAGTTCTCGAGGCTTGAGGACATTCTCCTGCTTGTATATGCAGGATCTCCTTCACTGGGCTGGTTCTTTCAGGCTAGTCTGAATAAAGCGTCCTTTAAGGCGTCGTCGAGCGTTTGCTGTGATCGTAGAATAAACTGGGGCCGAACTGGGAACGCTCGACAGGAGCTAAGGTCAAGATTCTGAGGCGCCGCTTCAGATGTGTGTAATGCAATCTGGAAGGAGCATCAAGGTAGTAAAGTTGATAAATCTGTGAATATGATGAATCCCACCGCAGGGATCCCACTCGTCACGGCTGATTCAGCATTTAGCACTTAAACCAATCTACTGGAGTTAAAGAACGCATCCTATCGTTGGCTTCAGGCCATCACTGACTCATCCTCGCCGCCCATTTTTTTGGATTTCCCAACACCCACAGCGCCGTTCTACGGCTTCATTCCAACACTTTTATTGACCATCATCTGTCTTGTTTAAAGCGGGCACGCATTAGAGACGGGGGCCGCTGCTGGAAAATTGCCCCAGTTTGATAATGGGGCGAGCACGAATAAGGCTGACAGGGGCGGGTGGGTGGGCTCGGGTAAAAAAGACCCAGTAATTAAACCGTACAGGTGATTCATTCCAGACTGACGCGGCGCACGAGAACCTGACAACGCGGGCAGAGGAGATGGAGCCTAATTGCAAATGCTGACGGGAGCCCAAATGGATTGTTCTGGCCGGGGTGTCCGCCGTTGCAGGGGTCTTGCTGGGACGATGAGTTTGTCTATGAGAGCTTTTAGCGCCTTTACTTTATGCCTTTCTGCATGTGTAAATACAAATATGTCAACATCGTTTACCTCCCGTTCGTTACACACGACTAATAGTTCTCTTCTCTTGACCTTCTGGTCACACACTTTTATGGGCAAAAACCTCGATATACAAGAATAAAACCAGATAGATGCAGGTTCACGTTCAGCCAACCCATAATGTCCAAGCAGAAGCGATGGAGCGGTCAGGTCATGAGGGAAGTTCTGGTAAATATCTCTGCGAGGCAGGTTAATGTCTTGCACGCTGCCATCATGACTGCGTGATTCAGTGGGTATTGAACCTTGATCTGAAATGGCCTAATATCATTAACTCGGCTGCTCGTTGTGTTTACAACCTGACAGTGGCGATCTTGTGACCAGCGTGAGGAGATGCCATTGTAAACAGTTAATGACTCCACATTTCTAGTGCGTGGAGACATTTGTCCCAAGTTTTCAGCCTTTTTTCCCTGCAGGAAGTGATGCATTAATCCATTATTCCTGAATAGTTCATATTTAGGTAAATGCTCACAGACCTTTTTATTCCTGCTCACCCTGCTGCTCCCAACGATGAATTCATGCCATTTCAGCTGTGAGCTACAGCGACTAAACAGCATATTGATAAAAGTTAAAGGCCAAAACACAAAAAGCCGTTACAGAATAAGTGCTTTCAGATGCAGAGGACAACTCATACATGGAGTCCCATTAAAAGTGAAGGATTTACGTTAATCCCTCATCATACAGACTATACGATGACGCTAGGCCCTAATCAGTGGAATCCATCGTCCATTTCCAGTGTTTGTGGATCGGCAGGGGTGTCCTGGAATTCCGCTGCTGTAACCTTGGGTGCGTATCCGTGTGCGCTGCACCTCTTATTACCAGGAAATACATCTGCACTCATTTCACGCTCAGGTGAAACCGTCTCACATGAAATCTGTCAGATTAGTTTGTTCTTCAGACTGACAGCGTCTGAGGACGGACGACGCGGTTCTTTGAACAGCAGACTGGAGGGGAATATTGGATTTCAAACTTCTGCCCCGTGGAAGCTTTTTCCAGACCTTTAAATCCACATAACCAGTAAAAGTGATTTCAGCCCCATTTTGTGTTGTGCCACTCCAGGTTCTTCTTGCAGACATTAATCATTCCCAGGAAAAAAAGAAAGCCTAACTGGAAAATGTCTTCCGAATTCAGCAACAACTTTAGACCGGATAGAGAAGCGTGCTGAGATGTGCGAATCCCTTTTATTTGGCAAATAATTAATTCAATAGACTGATTTCTTTACCTTTTAGGTATTTATGACCTTGATAGTGGGCAGATTAAAGAGAGGAGTATCTGTTAAATGTGAAATTATATGCTAGTGGAGCGGCGTAGCTACATCGCCAGTCACCCCAGAGTAAACAAACGAGTTCAGCAAGCAGAGGAGGGATTACCATATCTCCACTTAACTTATTTTATCCTGTGAGAATCATCAATATTAAAGGGTAAGGAGAGGGAGAGAAACTGCTGAGGTGGGCTTTTAGCAGCAGGGTGAACCACTGTGTTTAAGGAGAGAGATAAATGAGAGATCTCTCCGGAATCTACAAAGAGAGTAAACAGTCTTTTTATCTTTTCTCCACACAAGGTCTCCTCATTTCAGATGTTTCCTGTCACCACCATTCCCCCCGTTCTCGCCCTCTCCTCTGGTTCCAGAGCTACCAGAGTCACCTCAAGGGTCACTTTGCTGGGTTTTCATTTTCCCTCCACAGATATGGTGCAAATATTTACCCTTCTGATCATTTGCAGCTTATGCTCTTATTGAATGTTTCTGATTATTGTTGTTATTAATTGCGTGGTGGCGGTGCTTTGCAGCTCGCTGCACTTTCCACACTTAACGAGGGCGGCTGCATCGGAGCGCTGACCTGTGTTTGTGTGCCTTTGGGCTAAACGCCACTGATTATGCTGCGTCCGCCTGTCATCCCAAGCGTGCGCAGTGAAATGCCGCCTCGGGGTCGGCAGAATCAGCAGGGTGCCGCTGACAGGTAGCTGACCGTCCGGAGGAGGAAGCAGACTGCTGATCCACAGAATTAACTTGTGTTTACTTCACCTGTCAGTCAACCAATCTTTGGAATCTTGTTTTTGATATAAGGCTCACATGCACATCCCCAACTTGTGTGTGTGTGTGTGTGTGTGTGAGATGTCTCCTCTCCTGTAAACACGTGCACGCTCTCGGGCTCCTGAGCGCTGAAGGTGGCCCCAGCTACCCTCTGTGAACTCAGCTCCAGTCTCCAGCTGATATTACTTATCAATACGTTACTGGCGGCCATTAAAACTTTAAGGGTTCATGATTAGATGCAAGAAAAGCCCCAAAAAACAAAGGAGGTTCTTCATCAGGTAAAAGCCTGTGATGTTGTAAAAACCGACTTTAAAGGGCTTTATTTGGCGATATAAAAGTCCTCCTGGTGTGCGTCTCTGTGGGGTCTTAAAGCTGTGAGGAAGCAGCTTCTGTGCTGCGGTGTTCTGCCAGCTCGAACAGCCTTAAGCCACAAACATTACAATTGTGGTGAGCCCTGTTTGCAGCCCAGAAAACATCAAGGGAAGCTTAATGCCTCATCCTGCATTAAGTGGATGATTATGCCAGTGAATGAATTTAGATTTTAAGCCTCAAATATCAGGAAAATACACAGAGTGCCTGAACTTATCTCAAGTAGGGCTGTGATGCATGTGGAGAGCCATGTTCATGTGCTCATGTGAACCAGACTTCTGTGTGGCTACATGGAAACTTGACAGTAGGGCGTAGCTGCATGGTGAACACCAAAAGATCAAAGGCACACTTGATCCTGGAACCATTCATGTCGGGTTTACCGTTGGAACCAGGAACAATGAGAGCCTCCACAAAGTGTTTGGCCATTTCACGCAGCGGCCATCTTGGTTTTTTCCCAGCGGTGGGTGTGTTTGCATATTCAATCAATGGTCAAAATGTTGGATCCCTCAACCAGGGGTCAAGTTAGCAACTGCGTGCGCAGACTTCCTAATCCTGAGAATGCCAGCTTGTGTCGGCGGTGCATGTTTATGGACGTCTGTGTATAGATGTTGCTAACAGTGCTAAGAGTGGGGTTGACATGGGCCATGTGGAGTAGACTGTGTCTTCTGGCATCATCTCCATGTCTTCTGACCACTGTCATGACAGAGAAGCCACAATGATGAGAGATTTTAGCATTGTGGTTACGGTAACAAGAGTAGACCACAAACAACGCCCTCCATCCCTCCCTGTCCAAGCCTCCTTCTTGTTTTTCCCATTATATGTTCTCTTACTCACTTAATATACTTTCCTTCCCCTTGACTTTTGGTGTCTGCTTCCTCTGAAACAACCACTGAAGCCCTTGAGGCTCTGGTCAGTCAGGGGCCATGCGAGGTTGAGCTAAAGGATGAGCTACGTACACTAAAAGCGCATGAGAAAGCCGTTTGTGGTGGCCTGGAAACAATGACTTCATATAAACCTCTGCGGCAGCGCTGACATCATGGTCTGAATACACACAAAACTGACATAACTGTAGGTCTGAAATCTCAGTCTAAGTACTAATTCTTAGGATTAGGAATCACTTTGAGCAGCAAGAAAAAGATGTGCCGTGTGTTTTATGTGAGCATACACAGCTGACTGCAGCAACTAATGGTTAACTACCTTGAAAAAGGTACTTTTTGGACATTTCTTGGACATGTAATATACCATGAGGGTTTGTACCCTAATAAGTTTATTCATTTTACATTATACTGCATGCTAACATAATTGTGCAGGTACATTTATCAGTTTATGTCCCTCAGTATGTCCCTTGTCTTCTTGTCCTTATTATTTGTGGACCATGCTTGAGGGAAGTTCCACTTTGGCCCAGCATCATGTCCCATTTGGCCTGGTTATGATGGAAAAGCCTAGTGGCGACCACATAATGACCACTGTCTGAGGGCCTTGCTAATTTTTCATGTTCAAACACGTCCCGAACTAGAGCTAATGCACGGTTTGTCCGAGGCCTTTGAGGCTCGTAAAACGACTTCAGCGGTGCTCCACTGTAGCACAATCAACATTAGCTGTGGTGTTTGTCTACCAGGCTGCTTTTCTCAGAGGAAGTCTTGTAACGAGAACGAGAAAGTTCTTACCCGAAATGCCTTTGTTGTGGTTTTGCTGTCTGACAAGAAAGGGCTGTTCTCTTCTCCTCTATGAACCTGGACTTTTTTGGGTCTTCTTATGAAAACCTGTTCCTGCCTTTCAGAATGCAGAATTTTGATGGTATTCATAACCCCAAAGGAAATAACTTGAGGCATGGTGGCATGTCAACTGTTGAGCTCTACAGTCAATTTAAAATACATTTTTCAAGTAAAGGACTTTAGAGTTTCTTTACTAAAAGCAGTGTAAAAAGTTGCTAAATGTCCTCATGCTGTAGGTTAAGTTTACTGGATGTATTTGCCTGAATGGAATGTGTGAGTTCCTAAAAAGGAAAGGCTGCCTCTCGGAGTCGCGCCTCAATTCAGTAAATAAAGTAAAAACAAAAAAAGATCCAACCAGAAGTAAACAGTGATGGATTTTTGTTACTCTGGTGGCTGGAAATCTAATGCAAACATGACGCAAAAGAGGGCAATCTAAAAAGACCGTTGGAAAAAGCAGGGATAGCTGACACCGCTCCGAGGGTTGTGGCTTCCTGGTAGCTGCCAGAGTGGAGACAAACCTAGTAATTCGCCCAAATTTCACTCTGTTAATTCCTGGCATACAGTTTATAACAGACAGACGTAACACACAAACAAGCAGCAGCAAATTCACGCGTGTAAGCATGATTTACATTACAATTTATGTTCCTTTTTTTGTTGCCCCTTTATAAATCAGCTTACATGTGACCCAAAAGGTTGGGTTTGGAGTTGTAACACGTAAAATGTAACACGTGGCTTATTTGGCAGATGTAGATCTACATCTATGCTCGTTTGTGTAGTTGTTAGCAGTATAAACTCAAAAGTTGTGAACAAGTTTGCGTGACATAGAGAACATTTCTTGGGTTTGACCTCAGATACTTTGATGGATCACCATGTATCCCATGGTGCTAAGATAGGTGGGACACTTCCTCTGGTTGGAACTGACCACATATTTGAATTTCTTTAAAATATCCCTGGTTGTTGGTGCCATTGTCGTGGTCCCCGATGGGTCCACTCACTGGGACTCGAGGGCCAAAAAAATGTGTAGAGCAAACAAATATTGAACTAATATTGAGCCCACACTGGTCAGATGATTCTAACCAGGCTGGCACTAACTCCACCATCTGACGTTCTGCATTATAGGAAAAATAAACTATGATAATGCCTGAAAGGCACTTCCTCCCTTCATTTGAGCGATGTCAGCGGCGTGTAATGTGGTGTAATTTTATGAATGGCCAGTGGAGGAAGCGGAGCTGTCAGTGCCCTGTCTCCTGCACAGGCGGCTCCTGCATTTGTCAGAGCTTAAGTAGTTTTCCAACAGTACATTGACCTTGAGTGCCCGGTATCGATTTCCTGTGGTGTCGCGCTGAGGGGTCATTACTGCGCGGGCCCCTGCCATGTGGTGTGATCGGGAACAGATTCCTGAAATCCCGTTGCAATGGTGATGGATCGCCGGCCTCTGAAGACCATCAATCCTCACACAGCGTAACCAGGGTGACAACCGCACTGAATTTATCCTCATACAAGCCGCAGACGTGACAAAGACGGGCGACGCACTTAATGTTGTGAAGGAAACTTCGACACAGCTGGAAACAAACCCACTCGGTCACGCGGCCCGCTACGTCTGACCTTAGCGGGCCGTCGTATCAACGTCTCGCCTCCTTTAACTCATCCCTGACAGCCCTTCTTCCTATTTACAGGGCACTTGCGATTAGAAGGAGGATAAAATTTAGATTGCTGCTGTGACAAGATGATGTATGAGTGGATAAGAGTGTGTCCACATATAGTTGTTTAGCTCCATACAATCGTCCCCACAGTAGCAGCATTACGTATAAATGTCCTCTCTCTCACACTCTGACATTGGGAGGATGGCCTCATGGTTTTAGACCTAAGCACACCTCATCTTTCAACATGACTGGTCTATCTAGCAGCATCAGCTTTGTCTAAGCAGGCTACTGGTGCGCAGCTAATGTGGGTGCCTGGAAGGCTTTTAAAACACATGTATTCCATATGTGAGGCGAGCTCACCTCCGGGTCTTTGCATGTGGACTTTGAGTGTTCTCCCATTGCCTGTGTGGGTGTTGTCGAGTTTCCTCCTACAACCCAGACATGAACATGACCCTGATCAGGACTGAGGCCACTTTCACATCAGGGTAGGCAAGAGGACTTGTTTCGATAGGGAATGAACAATTCAACACCTTCAGTCACTCTTGGTTCTTTTTTAAACCCTCATGTGAGGGCAGTACTGAGCTTGGTGAACTATCCAAGGAAAGGAGGTCTGATCCCAACAAACAGCTCCGATGTGAGCGCACGCTACGTTGTGGTTGGTGCAACACGGGCAAATGAATATAGCAGCAAATGCCAAAACTGAATGACAAACTCAACCGGTCGCAGATGACAGGAAGTCATGTGATGCCCCAAACTTTGCAAAGTGGACACAACATAAAATGCCAGAGGAAATGAGCTGCTGGTTAGACAAACATGGCTGGTTAAGGAAAAAAGTATCTTTTGACAAGATTCATAAACAAGTTCATGACTAGCTCCATTTAATTTGTAGGGATAAATTCGATTTAGCAATACCATCATCAAATAAAACAAGAGACAGCTACAGTGCCTTACACCTTTCCACGGCTCCACCCCTCTGTAATTAATAAAAGATCAAAGTTATTATTTCTACCTAGAATGTTTTATGTCTCTGTTCATTGTTGCTTTTTAAAAAAATCCTTCTCTTTTTAATCATGTCGCATATTTGCTATAACGGTCATATTCTCCCCGGGTAACAAGTGTAATTTTCTTCTGCTATTGTCTCAGATGGAGTAATCTCTGGTGCCTTCTAGACCGGCTCAGGTCCTCCTGTGAAGGCCCCATGTGGAGGAGAGGGGCTTACGAGCTTTAGCCACCAGGGAAACAGCACTCCCTCTGCACAATGCTCCTTTTCACAGAGTTCCTTCAGAGACGTCACAGAAACACACCGAGAGGCAGAGCCAGAGGTTTAACACACACACACACACGCACACTTACACACACAGACACACACACACACAGACAGACCATCCACTCACACACACACACACACACACACACACACACACACACACACACACCACACACACACACACACAAAAGTAGCAACTAGAGCCCCAAACTTCTCCGTATGCAGATGCTTTACTTCCAACATCCTCACACTAAGACTCGGATTAGGTGGCATCAAAGGATCAAGACTGTAATCAATCGATTGCTCGTTTTAATCTCGGTTTTTGCAGTAAAAGTAAAACTTGAAACTCTCGTGGTGCAGTAAAGATGCTATAACATTCATGCTTCCAATACTTGTAAATATTAATAGCTCTTTTTAATTTCCTCATTAAAACAGTTGTCTACAGTATGGTATTGAAAACAGTTGGAGAGCATTAAAGCTGTGATTGTATGTCCTTTTAAATGCAAATGCACACATTTTCACTCTTATTTGAGAGGTTCTCCTTTGATCTGATCAGTTGGACGCTGAACTCGCCTCCTCTCCACAGTTTGATGGAGAGCCAAGGAAGACAGGACTAATCTATCCAGGCACAAACGATGGTCCAGGCTGTGCCCCAGAGCAGCGAGCTTTGATAAGAAATGTCTCTGAGTGATCGCTTAAACTATTGATTGGCTCTTGGATGACGTTCCACGGTCGGAAAAATAAGGACAAATGAGTGAGCTGAACATATTACTACCCATTCTGTGCAGGGGCCCATCTTCTCACGTAGCACTTAAACAATGCAGCTGTAGTGGCACCGAGTTTGCATAATTGTGTTCATTTTGTGGTTTTAGCATGGTACAGTAACTACATAAATAAAGACGAGGGACTGGAGGGTTGCAGTGGTTCTTCCTGTTTCCAGTTGTGGTGTCCTTGTCTGTGGTCTGGTTCTGGCTGCACTGGCCGTTGAGCATAACTTAGCCTGGGAGGTGCAGATCATCCAGAAAGAAATAGAACTGAGAACTATTCGCTATTTTAACATTTTCATTTGAAACGTTGGCCGCAAACCCATGTTGCTCTCCACCGATTTCATGCTCCCTCCTGCCCTCAACAATGACAGTGCCACTGTTTGCACTACTTCTTCCCGGGGGTGTAATCGTTTACTTCCTGCAGGTATAGATTAGTTATCAGACTCTAATTGGGGGTGGGAGTGGGGGCTGGGGGAGATTTCTGCAGCCATCAGATGTTCAAAGCCATGATGGAAAAGGCAGAGGGTAAATGAGGGACGAGCTTTAGCACTGAGTGTTTGCCGTCTACATGCTCCCTCTGACAGAGCGGTGAAATAAGAGACCTTGTCTCTGGGACCCTTATTTAAAAGAGCAGAGGGGCAACATTAGATTGGGAGCACCATCTGTTTATTCCATCTCCTAGGTTCTCTCTGACCTACATGTCTTCCACTGCGAGGGAGACTTTCCTGCTTTCTGTCTCTCAGGATTCCAGCTCTGTCTGCACGGCCTCCACGGAATAACGTGGGCAGCTCGGCCGCAGCTCCCTCTGTGCCGGAGCGTGGAACAGAACCCGGATGGAAAGGGAACCGACAGTTAATGGGCACTTGGAGAATGATAAAAAAAATGTTCCTCTGGAGAGGCAGTGGTTTGGAAATCTCTCAGCGGGACTCGGCCTTGTGAGCGCCCCGTAGTTTCTGTTTCTTTGTGTTTTCACTTGTGAGCTCAGTGGACTGTTGAGACGGTCCAATAACAGCTGAAAGAATGAATGTAAATATACCTTCCTGCCGCACCTGCGACTCTTTCAGGGTTTTCTCATCCTCATCACCTCCGTGCTGGTTGTTTTCACACTAAGGTTTGCCCACTCGGTCTTCTTTAAGTTCTCCGATGGGTTCTGGCCGGGCCCCAGGGCTCATACTTTGAGAGTGGAGTCTGCCACCAAAGAAACTGATCAAGTGAACAATTCTCTGTTTCTGAGCATGTGAATATCTGCTGGAACACGCGAGTGTCGACACAGCTGATGACGCCTGACCTCTCAGCCCGTGTTCGCCGTGCTTCCTGCCACAGAGGACAGCGGGAGGTGTTGGTGCTGTTGCTCAGGGGGAAAGACATGTGCGCCGGTGGGAGGGAGGAAATTTGCAGCGGGAGGCAGAAGTGTCCGATGCGACCCCCTCAGCAGAAGCCTCCGACTCTAAAGACTATCAGATTGACTGGCCACTGCGTCCCTGTGGGTAGCCATCAGCACGTCCCTAATCAGGGTCCAACACTAATGAGAATACAACTAATGACCAAATAATGTGTGTGTATGCAGTCATTGGTTACTGGGTCAGGATGGCAGAAATCCATCTGAAAGGAAAGTAAACTTAGCCGCAGAAAGCAGGCGAATGCAGCTTTCAAGACGCATTAGGAGCCAATTTAAAGAGGAATATCGAAAAATAATGTGGTCATTTGTTTGCATGTTTTTTTCCTCCATGAGTTTTCACATTAAAAAATTGCTTCAGGTTTATTTATTTTATTTCCTTAAACTATGTGATTATTCAAAAAAAGTAAAATAAAGACAGCAATCGAAACACACCGACTGTGACCTCAGGCTGTGGTCGTCAGGGTTTGGTGCTATCTGGGCCTAATTTCCACTTTAGTGATGCTCAAGCAATTAATTAGGCAAAATACAAAAATAAATGCATGATACTATGTAACTAAAAGTAAAACCTATTAATCTGTTTTATCTAGAAGACTGCAGTCTGAATCTGCTGCCAAAATAAGCAGCACCGGGTACTGAAACTATAGATATCCAGAATCTCACCATCATCACCATCTTCATCTCATCCTCTGAGGATTTCTTTAGACCAGTTAAAAATTAGAAATGTTTGGTCTTAAATAGACCACCAGGAACAACCTTCTCTAGTATGTCTGATGTCCCCCTGGTAGGACCAGACACCCATTAAGAAAGGCCCCGGATGGCCGTTTGGCAGCCTCCGATACACATCTAAGAGCAGCGGATGGTGCTCGAAATGGGCTCTTTCCTCACTGATTGCATGTCATCTGCGGAGTAGATTAGACAGCGGGCAGCAGGGTCTTCGGAGGAGCAGCATGCTGACTTCTGCCACGGAGGAGAGCAGGAGGCGAGGAAGAGGAGAGCAGGAGGAGAGGAGGAGGCGAGGAGGAGGAGAGGAGTCATCCATCACTGCGTCTTGTGAAAGCCCTCTGCATTGGGAGCGGGTAATGACTGCTTTGCTAAGTCTTTGGATGGAACACTGGGGTGGATCTGGTCTTTCTCCTGGGGAAAACGCCAAGATTTGCGAGTGGACATGATTTTTCTTTTTTTTAGTGGCGTGATTAGAAAAACGGCCAAATGTAAAATGCGTCAAAACTTTGGGGGGTGGCGGGTGAGAGGAGTTAGCACTGGATGAATGATGAGGTCCTCAAGTTTTAGTGAGTGCTGCGCTCTTGTTCAGCTGGATTGTATTTGCCTGCACTTGCAGGGGCCAGTAGGGGGAAGGGAAACAGAAGATTTATGTCCTCCTGTGACACACGCTGCTCTGGGTCTCATGTTAATGGAAAATGAGATGTTTAAGAGTCTGGCAGAGGAATAGAGCTCTCTTTAAATCCTCCACTTGTCAGCCAGTGTAACAGCATTATAAGTATAGTCCAGCAGGATAATGCTATTAATGACAGCGATATGTCATGTTTTCGGCAGACTTTCACGCTTCTTTTACTTTGCGACTATGCAGCCGTCAGCCGGTTCAAGCACAGCTTACAGGACGCCGCGGATACTCGTGTCAGACCAAAGGCTTCACGTATCACACGGGAAACAAATTTGATATGGCCTGAAGGAGCCCAAGAAGTGAAAGAAAAAGTGTTTCCCCGCATGTCAACTGATGACTATTCAGCAAGCTGCGCTTGGTTGACATCGCCACGTCTTCCCACTCCCCACATCTACACTGAAACGAGTCTGAGACCCACAGACTCACAATGCTTTTACCAAAGCTCTGTGGGAAAGTGCATTTGGCCATAACTTCCCAAACAAGCATGGACAATTCCAGACTTTTCAGCCATCACAGTTACCCTTTGTCTGACATTCCCACAATGCCCACATGTTTCAGATGCCTCCCTCTTGCTGGTTTCTTAGATTCTAAAGAGACTCGATGCCCTCTGTTGTGAGCTCGGCTTCTTGAGGGAAGATTAGAGGACGACACAGAGCTGAGAACAATTATACCTTCAGTCCCTTTACCTTCTTAAGTAAACCAATAAATAAAGAATGGACCTGAAGACAGAACCACAAAGGAAACCTGCTGTTATACATGTTTTTGTTGATTCCCAATAATTTCCTTATTCAGAATAAAGAGTGTTCATGTTATCTCATCAGCAACGGCCTCGGTACCATCATCAAGTTTGCAATTGACTGCCTAGAGATGCTTATCACCACCGGACGTCCCCTTTTGACACTTCGACCCCGATCCAGACACGACCACCAGCCCATCCCTAAAAACAACAGCAGAGAGGATGAAAGCAGAGCTGGGTAAACCCACAGAAGCCTCTCTTCCTCTTGAGCCCCCCCCCCCCCCCAGCCATGCTTCCCGGCTGAGAGACTGCAGCAGGATTTAGTCCGGGACAGGACGGACGTTCTCTAATCTGAGCTCCGGCACCTCGTTGGGATGAGCCAGAGGCACAGAAAGAAACGTGAAATGACAACATGAAAAATCATTCAGCTGATTTAGCTCGTGTCATATTTTCCTGATTTTGGCACAATCATCATTTATTTTGGAGGGGTTGTGAGAGCAAGTGAAGCCTGACGGAACGATGTTTTTCACATGGCTCTTATCTGGTGATTTGTAACATAATAGCCTTCAGATTACGCTGTTTGTACACCACACAAAGCTTCCCCATTAAATCTCATCAAACATAACAGCCCATATCATGTCGTCTCTGCCGCACGCTCCTCAGAGATACGCGCCGCCTCTCCTCGCCTCTCCGGTCTGGACCTGCTCCAGAATCCTCCAGAAAAGCTAAATTTGCGTAACAAGATCTGGACCCTCAGACGCGCGCCTGCCACAGCAAATTGGCTTCACAGTGAGAAGAGAGTGGAGGGGATGGGGGGTGGCTGCAAAGCTAGCACGTGGAGGTAATCCTAGCCCTCATGGCCTGGAGGGACCGGACCCCCCCATGCTCAACTTTTGGCTCCAGCCCAGATTGTGTAGACAAACAACAAGTCTTCTTCAGTTAGACACTTTTCTCTCTGGGGAGGCAGAGCGTGGTGCTCGGTGGGGTGGTTTCTTTGAATATTTGTCAAGGCGTTTACTCAACTGTGACATGGAATTATTTCTTAACCTAGTGAACCTCAGCAGGAGACGTGCCTTCTAAAACCGGGAGTACCGGCAGAAGCTTCCCTGATTTATCAGCTCCAAGCAACAGAAGCCAGCTCCAAGTCCTTTAGCTTCTGTTAGCATGGATTGGACGGGGTTGTCTGAGACACTGTTCAGTGTCTGTGAATTGAGCAACATTTCAAAGGGCCAAGCACGCTCTTTCCAGTCATGAATTTTCAGAGAGGCTGTTGGAACAGTCGAATACGCTCTCACAATTCCGACTTCTCTGCAATCGAGCGCCTCTGTCCGCCGCCTGCCTTTCTTGCTGTTTCTGTCTGGCAGCAGGTGGAGGGGTGAGGAGAACGTCTCCCAGAGGTGTGAATCTCGGCTGGCTGCACATTTCATGCACGTCCTCCAAAATCAGAACTTCCAATTCACCTCTACAGGATTACACGTCTCTGTCCGTGTTTTTCTGCTCAGCAGAGGTGAAAATGAACTCAGTTTTCCAACTGCCAACAACAAAAAAACACACAAACAAACAAATCAACAAACTGGAAATCGCTCTGCAGTAGTGATCAAGAAGGGAAACACCCCACTGCTGTCAGAGGAGATGTTGCGTGACCGACGACATGTTGATGAGCCCGTAGTTGTCCACTGGCCTGCCGGTCCCGGCCGGTTTACCTCTGCATCTACAGTACAACACATTTACATGTCTGATGCAACAGGCGGCACTTTCTCCCACCCTCCTCCCCCTTTCTCCTCCTCCTTTTCCATCAGCAGGAGGGTCCCCCTGCATGAGCTTGGTCCTGCTTGATTTCTTCTTTTTCTTGATGTTTTCGTCTTAGTCAGGCTCGGAGCTCCTCTAAAACAGAATTTAACAGATGCTATATGAATAAAGTTGACTTGAAATGAACAGAGTGAGGTAAGAACGGACCAGTTGCATTCGCCGGGATAATATGGATTAAATCAAGACTTAATTTTGCTCCTTTAATCACTTGAGACAGTTTCAACCCTGAGTCTTTTTCCATAGATGGAGGCACTCAGGGTCAGTAGGGAGGGAGACCAGGTTGTGTGAGCGGGGGGGGATTGGGGGGCTGAGTGCAGTGTTCAGACGACCTCTGTCGCCTTGATGCTGATTGGTTTTATTTGTGGGTTGCAAATCGCACTGTTGTTTCACACCCGCTCCATTTACACTTGCAACATGTGTGAAGCCTCACTGCGACAGAGACTGGATCCAGTTATTGCCACCAGCTGCAGAGAGCAAAGAAACACGAGCTGAGAGGTTGCAGCCGTTACTGTAAAGTTAACCCTTCCCGTCCCCGCTAGAAATATGGTTCTGAGATCCAACCTTGATGAAGAGTTTCTCCCCAGAACAGAACACAACGAGTTAAGGCAGAGACTTCCTGTGTTGGCTGTGCTCCCAGAAGAGGACATGCCTCTGCATGCAGGGATGCAGGCTGTGAAACATCTGTGCAGCAGTGTAGACACACACACGCACACACTCTCACACACACGCACACACACACTCTCACACACACACACACACACACACACACACACACACACACACAGCCACACATAGAGCTATATAACATGAACAGAAACAGCCCCACACATTTGCTTTCTAATACTTTAGGATAACAGCCTGTATAGATGTTTGTATTCCTCCCAGCTGCAGACTCCAGGGGTTGTGGATGCTGTTGGGGACTCTTATTGTCTGTAAATGAGAGTTTAGAGTGTCAATTGAATAGATCCTACAGTCCAATAAAACATGGTCTGATTATAATTGGTAAGCTATTGATTTTAATATTAAAGCTGTTACAGCACTGAGAAGGTAATCAGATTACGACCAGATGATATCTGCATCTGACTTTGTGTTCTTCTGATCCATACGAATATAATTTTCTTATTAAAATTGTTAGTCTAGTGATTCTCAAACAAAGGCAATGTGGCCCACAGAGGTCCACAGAGGCCCACAGAGGTCCACGGTGGCCCACAGAGGTCCACAGTGGCCCACAGAGGTCCACAGAGGTCCACAGTGGCCCACAGAGGTCCATCATGTCTTCCTTGACGCTCAGGTTTAAAATAGTGCAGAAACATCTCCAATCTCAGAAAAGGAATATTGCCACGACTCCCCCAAAGCACCGCACAATACAATCTGAAGCAAACTTTCCTGGTGGAGGCATTTAAAAAAGTGGGAATCTCTAAGACTAATCCTCATGTTTGCGTGGCTTTGGATGATATTTTTAAGAGACGACTGAAAGATGAACCCCCTTTAGACTGCAGGCTGAGCCGTTCTGCCTCTCTGCTCTCCAAATGTGAGTGATGTGTTGCAGGGTGCAACAAGGGCCCTTTGTTTGTGCAAGAGCCGCCGTGCCAGACAGGCTGCATGGCACGAGAGCAGAGCCGTGCCCTGGAGGAGCCGGCGAAATGAAAATCAGGACACTTGAAAGCGGCGGCGTGAGACAGCTGTTATGCAGACATGGAGTGAAACTGAGAAACCTGAGCGGCGGCGGTTTTACAGCATGAGTGCGTTTCTTTCACCCTTTCATTTAAATGAATTAGCAACTACAGGTCAGCTCAGGCTGTCCACTCTTCCTTTCTTATTTAGTTGACTTTGAATCCCTCCTTTGTTTCTCCGCTGATGACATAGTTCACTTGTGCCCACAGGCTGTGCGTGGAATTACCACCCCAACGCCGCCACTCGCTCACCTCCTACTGCAGGTGTGTCTGACAGAGTCAGCGCTCTTTTGTTTTTTGTTCTCTTCACCCATTATTTTACTCTTCCAGGAAAGGTACGCCTGGAACTGCCAGTAAAGCATCAAACGCAGATGTCACCCCTCCCTCGTGCCGCTCAACAGACGGACGTTACGGGTTCACACAGCCAAAGAGGATGTCTCTAGGTCAGACAAGCGCAGCCCAGAGGCTGCGGCATCATTTACGGATCCTCACAACTTCCTTTCGGCAGAAACGTCGCGCTGCAAGTGAGAAAAAACCAACAATGTGGTTCCCCGACAGCACGAGCTGCTGTGTGTTGAGCTCCACGGCCTGCCTTCCTCTCACTCCTTCGCCACAATGAGTGAATTCACACGCGCACACACACACACACACACTCTAACATTGCTATCTTTCATAGACACAATGCATTAGCCAGCTCCTCATCCTAACCCTCTCAGAAACTCCCCAACCTCGAGCCTAACATGAAATGTAACCTCAACCTTAAAACCACGTCTTAACCCTGAAAACACTCCTATGACGTTGTGGAGCCCAGCAGAACGGTCCATACGTGAGCAGAATCAGGATTGTGGTCTTCAAAATGAAGTACAGACACACACTGAAACACACACCATTGCTTTCCATGCTGATATGTGATGTTTTGCTTGGGTTTCAGTTTCACCTGCTTTCTCATAGCAGCTTTTGCTTCACTGAGTGTTTGTCTGATCTTACTGACCTCTTTCTGAATCTGTGGTGGACAATGTAGCTCAAGACCTCCGTTGCAAGTCTAAACTGAGTGTTTGTGTAGCAGCCAAAGCTATAAAGATGTTGTTCTGGAAGCAAAGCTTAGGGGAAAAAGACACGTTTTGTTTGGATCTATGTGACTGTGATGGTAAGTGAACATGGCAGTGATCAGTGGAGTAAGCTATCAGACCTTCCGTGCACCCCTCCTCACCCCGACTGACAAGCGTAATTTGATGGCACTCGTAACAGGGTTAGAAAGCAATTAGCATCGCAGCCCGTCGCTACAACAAGCGCAGAGAGTCCACCTGTGGGTCACTTTTTAATTTGGAGAAGTGCTCAGTGCTCAGCGCAGGACCCTGACTTTAATATACTCAGTCGATGGTAAATCCTGTTAACGCCAGCTCCACAGACTGCCCCACTGGCCAATATCCATCTAATCCACTGGTTAGAAGCTTGCCAAGCAACACAACAAATTATTAGACTGTTATCTGGCCTAGGATTAAAATCCCAGGTCACTCACATAAAAAAGAGGTAAAGAGAAAGACGTGGGAGGGCCTATCGGAGAGGGACGAGGCGGTGATGGGGGAGGGTGTTTAATTAAAGCGACTGAGCCGTGCTGTTTGTTGAAGGACTAATTGTGTTTCCCCCCGAGGACGCTGTTTCCTTTAGGATCTTCTCCAAATTGCACTGGATGGTAAAGCCTTCAGAAAAGAATAAATATGCACTGAGAAAATTTTCTCTGTATCCTTGTTTCTTAGAAGGTGTGTTTGTTTTAATTAGACCAGCATTCTTGCCTCGCTCGGCCACACCGCTGTCCCCTCTTTCCCCGGGGAGTGTGCTAATCATGTAAATGACAGCAGAGTACTTGACCCAGAATGATCTTTGACCTCTCATTAAAGCAGCCTTGGTTCCTTTTCCTGGCTGTGGCTCCTTTAGCCCAGATTTCAGACTTTGCAGGCGGTGACAGTAACTGTGCCCTTGAGCTAAGGCCCCTGACCCAGTACCCAGGAAGTGCCTGTGAGAACTCAGGGTGAGAGGTTCAGTACTTGATTTTCATTTAAATGTGCAGTTTGCATCCTTGAAAAAGAAAGAAACACTTTTTGTCATATTTGTTAAAACTGCCTCTATGAACAGAGAGTAGCAAAAGAGTAAATGATCTGTGTAAAAAAAACAAAACACCCCTCTCTTGCCCTGTTTTACACCTCAAAACAAAGCAAAAACAACCAATCAGGGACCGAAAGTGTGACTGACGCGTCACTTATTTCTCATGTACTCAGACTTCAAACTTAACATTTAGCTAGCAGTCCATTACGGATACTTCCTGCTGGCTTGTATTCAGTGATGCTAGCTCAGTATTGCTAGCACTGCTGGGTATGCTGTCTCTGGGAAGACTACTGTAACGCTAACACTTTCCTAATCGCTTACCTTGAGCAACACAAGACAGAGGTGGCAGGTTTTTGAGGATGACCATGGTATATCCGGAAACCAGCTAGCATTGGTTGGGAAACATGTTCGTGCACGCAACCATCTCTCTCACGAGGGGCACGGCTTCGGTCAGAGACTCGAGGGGGGTGGGGGTTGATCAGTGAAGTGAGGCTACATTTAAATCTTGCGAGCAGTTTTAAAACTGCAACCTGCACCTCTAAAGTGCAGGCGTGCTTTTTCAGGAAACTTGTTGAAAGGTTAAATCCATAAAATGTGTTTAGAAATCTCACCTCGCATAGCTGAGCGCTATAAATCTCAAACCAACAAACTCATGGCGCCTGTTTTAGGACTTCATATAGCATCTGCATGAAGGTTTAGTCAATAAAAAAACAAATAGCAAAGATTGAAACACTAAACATGAAAAGTTTGCCCCAAAAACCGGAGCGCACCAAGGCAGCGTGTTCTGTTTATTGTATAAAACTACTAATATTAATAAAGTCTGTAACAAAGACCAATGATCATTCATTCATTCATTCATTCATTCATTCATTCATTAAAGGCTAAACCTACCAGAGAGGAACGATACTGAGTAACGCGTTCGGATGGTGAAATCATATATGAATACTGTTGTCACTTTTTCCAGACTAAATAAACATGTAAATAAGATTTCTCACTGCCATAGAATCAATACATTGACCTGTGAGAGAACTTTGCTTTGTGTGAAATGACAAAACAGTCCGAAATGTCGAAGAAAGTAAATAAACTAGGGAAGGAAAATCGAAAATGGAGTTCTGTAATGTCTCAGAAGTGAATGATGACACAGGATAACAACTTGTGTTATACCGGAGGGCGTGCTCGCTCCCAGCCCAGCAGCCAATCAGCACACACCAAGCTGTCGCTAGGCAGCTTAGACCAGTCGGGTTTGCAAAAGTCCAGGGACAAAACTAAACCTCTGGCCCCAGCCTAACCAAACAAAGGAGCAGAGGCACCGTCCCACACTGGACAATGACGCAGTGTATTTCGGACATGTGCGAATGTGAGACAGAAAGCTAATCGAGATGTCCAAATTAGCTCTTTGTGCTGAGGATGCCACGTTATCCATTTGCAAGTCACGCTCCTGGCCTCAGGCCAACAGTTACTAGCTGTGATGAGCTCGTCAAAGAGCCCAAATGTCAGCTTTTTCTTTAGTTACATTTAAATGTTCCTTTTGCAAAGGCAGCATTTGAACCAAGCAGCATTTATTCTATCCTGCGATTAAAACCCCGACCGTGCACAATCATGCAGAAATCGAATGTACAAGTAAGCAAAAAACGTACAAAAGCAGAAACGGCCCGAGCGTGTTTGGACAGCTAACCATAAATCTTTGCATTAAAAGTTCCTCCTGTTGTACGTTGAGGTTGGCCTCTCTCCGGGTCCACCTAGCAGCCAGGCTGCCCGGAATTCCGCCTTTCCCAGGACCCTGAAGGGGCCGTGAGGAAGCTGTCGCCAGCCCGCTCTCCCAGCAGGGGGTCGCACATCAAAAAGTGCCGGTTATCTTTTCATCGTCGCCGACTTGAAGTGAAGTTAAAGAAAAAGCCGTCACCGCCTGGTATCCAGGAAAGGGAGCAGCAGACACAGACGGCACACAAATGTTCTTCTGAAGGAGGGCTCACGAGGACGGGTCCGATTCCTACAGAACTTCCTGCCGACGGCTTCAGTGCAGGAAACATTTCAGTTTGTTGTTCTGCTGGTGGGTTCAGAAGGGTTCTGTTGACAAAAGTGCCGCACAGGCCATTATGACATTATGGGATGTGATTCGGACTGGTGTTCCAAAGAAACTGGTGTCTTAAAGAGACTGAAAAGATGAATGGAACATTGAGGGTTCCATCAAAGACAACGTCATTTCCTTTGATAAAATGCTGTTTTCTAACAGCACGTCGGGTCTCCGTGATTCCAAAGATGGATCGAATCATCCGGGTCGAAAATATTCTGATGAAAAAAATCACAAGAATGCTGAGAAAAAATCAAATGAAAATTCCAAGACCTGACTCATTTTTTGTACATTTACGATTCCCTGAAGGTTAAAGATCAACGGGACCGAACCTGAAGCAGAACCAGAGGGACGGAGGAACGAAGAGGCTCCAAAGAGGCTCGCCCTTGTGTGCGAACACTGGAGCCCATTGTCTTCGAGAGTAGGTGTTTCGGTCTGGATTGGTGGGCCCGGTGCCCTAATTGCTGCTCGGAATGTCAGCCTGGCCAGAGGATGTGCCCCGACAACTGGGCATCATTGTCCCGGCTCGCTCCGACACCACAGCGCCGGAGTCACGAACCAAATTAAGAAGATGAGCTTTTATTAGCCGAGATAGGCCCCGTGTCTCCATGGGAACAGAGGGCTGTTTGACCAACTGCGCTGACTGCTTGCATGTGATGTCTGCAGCCAACATTAAGTTACTCCTCCAGCGTACGTGCACAGTGCGCCTGTGTGTCCGCGCACGGATCCGAGTGTGAACTGGCAGCACAATGAGGAGCGTTCACACGCTAATAACCGCACATGACTGCGCTTTATGATATTCCTCACTTATCGATGCTGCCTGATGATGCTGCCTCGCTGCTCGGTTTCAGACCCGAGCGAGTCCTCGGTGCTGTGACGCAGCGTTGGGAACCCGCCCGGCGCCGCAGCAGAACTGTAGCAGAGCTGTGAGGTGGCTTCACACGAGGTCTCCCACTTTCTGCTCTCTCTCCCTCTGTCTCCCCTGTGTCTGTCTGCGTCTCTGTCAGACACGCCGGGAGACTCATTGTTCAGCAGGAAATGCTCTCCCCATACAGCCCGCTGGCGTGTATACTCTAGATTTAACCTTATAATAGCGTCACCAGCATTTAACCAACCAGCATCCGCTTGCTTTATGTTGAGGCCCCGCTGCCAACACAAAATAGACTTTGACACGGCCGGCTAAGCTCCCTCAGAAAAGCTCCACAGAAACACAGGATGAGATCGAGCGTTTTCTTTTAAACGTTCTCTCCGCGTCTTTATTTTGACAGTTGGATTTAAGCCTGCAAGACACCCAAGAGGAGATTTGCTTTGGGCTGGGAACGGCGTGAGGCCCGCCGGAGGAGCGGCGGCGTGCTCATAAAGACGAACACGTATTTACGCCGATACACACACACGCGTCGGCTGCCTCTGAAACGCTCCGTCAGAGAGCGGCACCATGGACGGTGCAGGTGTGGCAGAATGTGGAGGGACTTTCCCAAAGCTGTGAACGGTGCCGGCTGTAATGGCGGCGACGTGTTGAGAGGAAGGGGCTTTACTGGCCGAGCAGCACACCTGCCCCATAAATACGGCTTCAATTCGTCCTCAGCGGCTCCCTCCTCATCATTCTCTACTCTTAATATCTTTTAGCTAAACAGACTAGCTAACCCCCCTCGCAGGCCCCCCTTGACTGGCCTTTGGTCTGAGAACGGGTCGGATCCCCCCAGTAACTCCCCTTTCATCAGGAGTCGCTCTGCACTTCACTCAATTAAGCCGGTAATTAAATGTTCTTCAAATGACTTCATTTAATCATCTTCATTTGGGACTTGTGAAGAGCTTCCGTTTTTCTTTTATTAAGCCGGTTGCTCCGTTCAACACGGAGCACCTCGCGGTCCCAGTCAGATTACATGTTCAGCAGGTTAGAAGCAGAACAACAGCAAAATCAGTATTATTATTATCGGTGTCATCATCATCATCATCACCATCATCACCACCATCATCATCATCACCATCACCATCATCACCACCATCATCACCATCACCATCATCATCATCACCACCACACCATCATCACCATCATCATCACCATCACCATCAGCACCATCACCATCATCATCACCATCACCACCATCACCACCATCATCACCACCATCATCACCATCATCATCATCACCATCACCATCAAATCATCAACCATCATCATCACCATCATCATCAACATCATCATCACCATCATCCCCACCACCATCATCACCATCATCACCATCACCATCATCCCCACCACCATCATCACCACCACCACCATCATCAACCATCACCATCATCACCACCCTCATCATCCACCATCACAAACCATCACCATCATCACCACCATCATCATCACCATCACCATCACCATCATCATCACCCTCACCCTCACCATCATCACCATCATCACCACCACCATCATCATCATCATCACCATCATCATCACCACCATCATCATCACCATCACCATCATCATCACCCTCACCCTCACCATCATCACCATCATCACCACCATCATCATCACATCACCACCACCATCACCATCATCACCATCATCACCACCACCACCATCATCATCATCATCACCATCATCATCATCATCATCAGGTCAGGCCTGACGCCGGTCATGGTCGCTCCATCACCCGGACCTTTGATTTGCCATTCCAGAGCTCACAGTCATGGACTCGGTCTGATCGGACACGGAGGATCCGAATCATCTGCCAGGGGCCCGGACTCACCCTCAGGGCTCCAAGGTCGTCCTGGCAGAGGTGTCGACGGTGCGACGAATGCCTCAAATATCATCGCAAATCCTGCAATTGGAAATGGCGCAGAGATTTAAGGTGGCGGGACACTGCGGCGAGAGAGAAGCAGCGCTGGTGTGCACAGTCCCACGTGCACAGTCCCACGTAATAAATGTAATAATCACGTGTTGGTGAAATAACTGTAAATCATTGATGACCCTACAAGGCAAGAGTTATTTTTAAAAGGGGATTCATCAATATTCTCCAGGGGTTCATGAGGAAAGGTCAGAAACTCTCTCATTGAGCATGCGCACGCACGTCCCCGTGCACAGGTTTGCAGGGCTCCGTTTCTGTCCTCAGATCTGTTTTGTGATCCTCTGAACTTCCCGTTGTGATTTGTGCTTCGATACAGAGCAACTCCGGAGGCGTCATCAGCTGAATCGAAGCTTTATTTTGGGGTTGTAGCTCCTCTCTGCTCAGGCGGCGCTTGTCGACCCTGCAGCTGTTATCAGAGCGGTCAGACGGCCGCGGCTCCTGTGTATCACCCCGTCAATGGGGCCTATCGGCATATTTGACAAAGACTGTGTTGGACACAATAAGGAGGCGGTCTCATTAAGTTCAGCGTAACGGCCGCCGAGCAGATGAGGAACGAGTCGGGAAACATCGTAGATTACACCCATGAGTTAATTAACAACAAAAGCAAAACGATCAGAGCGGCGCGGCGCGGCGGCCTGCTGGTGGACGACACACACGTCCTCATGTGAAGCCTTTCAGCCCCCAGCAGCCTGTTTCATGTCCCCAACAATGGGGGGGGGTCACGAGACAGAACAAACTCTCTGAATGTGAAATCATACTGTGGTGAGGGTGTCGGGTTCAGAGGGCGGGGGAGGGGGGCAAGGGAGTCCACACACAGCCCAGCCAGAGGGTGTCTCTCCATGCACAATAAGTTACTCAGGTTTGTGCACATGCGAGTGTGCACGTGTTTGCAAGGGTCATAGGCTGAGTGGTGTGAAAGCGTGGAGGACATCTGCAGGAGATAAGGGCGAAGCTATGCAACAGTTAAACTGCTCTACACATTAACCACGCACATGACAGTTCACCCATACATTATGTTGGTGTGGAGGTGATTATGGCTGATTACAAACGCCGCCTCCGCTGCCATCCCGCTCTCAGCGCGCCGTGCACGGCGACCACAGCGCCCGTTTGGGTTTCATTAGTGACCCTCGTGGCAATTCCATTCAAGCCGCACCAGGGGGGCAAATGATGACAGTGATGACGAAATCAAAACTGTCACCGGGGCAACGGCTGATAGCAGCAGGGCGTGTTTGCCCTGTTCGCTGCACGGCTGCGTCTTAGCAACCGCCATCTTCGACGGCTAGCAGCTGTCCAAAGGCCTTTGCCTTCAACAGCAGGACGCAGCAGAAGTTAGAGCGCTCCGGTGAGAAGCGCTGGTATGCATGGAGGCTGGTCAGGTGGCGCACACATGCACGCGCACACATGCACGCGCACACATGCACACGCACGGTCTGACACACAGCCAACAACTCAGTGACCTGTGATCCCTCCACTCGGGCTCCTCTGCCACTTTGGGCCAACGCTCCGTGTCTCCTGTGTCACTAATGAAATGGTTACACGTGTTTATCGGTCCACAAAAGTCATCTCTGGAGAAGGTTGCTGTGATGGAATTTAAATGTAAAAGTTATGAAGAACTTTATGCTAAATTTTGTTCGGTTAACTTCCTGTTCCTTCCTTTTATCCAGGACAGAGAGGACAAGTGCTACTGATGTCATTCAGTAATCATATTCAGTCATGTCTCATCATTCAATCAGTAAATCGTTGCATATTTAACATGCATCCGGTTGAACCGTCCCCCCCGTGCCGCCGCATCGATGAGGACCACGGCTAAACAATTCTACTGCCTTTGATATTTTAATAACTCGCTGCTTTGCATTGTATCTTCTGCCCCGAAGCAAAGACGATGGACTTATGGGAAGCGAGCGATAAAGAGATGAAAGCCTCTAACTCACCATTTTACAGCTGCAGATGCATCAGGACGCAGGAGCAACGTGTAAAGCAACAACTGGACTGAAGACGCCTTCTGGATAGAAGGTGAAACGTCTTCAAAGGAGAAGAAAAACAGTCCAGTTGACACAGAAAACTAACTTGGATATAAGGCGAAAACTGATATCAAGGAAAAAAGTTGTTGTTGCTTTTGAAATTCATCAGACACCTGGTGTCAAGTCTGGAAGGTTCCACAACAAAGCAAATAAAACACCTGAAAGTCTGGACACACACACACACACACACACACACACACACACACACACACACACACACACACACACACACACACCCATCCCCAGCCCGTTGTATCACACTACGGGCTGCATGTGGACACCATGTAGATCTCTGGAAGCTGGGTGTCATCAATAACTTCAGAGGCACAAAACCAGCTAAATTAGGTGCAACCACTTCCCTCTGTCATGACTAATGAGCTCGCCTTCATTTGAGTATTAATCTCGCTCGGCTGTGGCCGTCTTCTGGGGAACAGACTGCTGCTGAGCCTTCCTGGGGGCGGGTACGCCCCAGCAGGAGAGGAGCACAAACACCGGTCCTGCTGGACCTGAGCTGGAGCCGCAGAAGAAGCCTGCATTTACCTGGAGATATTCAAATCTAGCTTATCAGGCCACACGATAAGAATGACACTGTGTATTTTATCAGCATGAGTGTATATGTTTTTTTAAGATACCACATTCAGTTGGGCTGATACGATATCGCAGCCACACGTAAGAGTTTAAGGACATAGAAATATCCAGATCGTCCGTTGCAACTTTTGCAACAAATGGGCCTCGAATGTGCACATTGGCAGTCCAGGAGTGCAAAATAGTCCCAATAGTGAAATCATACACTCTCTCTCTCTCTCTCTCTCTCTCTCTCTCTCTCACACACACACACACACACACACAGAAAGAGAGAGGGAGAGCGGAGAGAGAGAGAGACTGTAATTGTAGGTTTTGTCCCAGGAAAACCATGGCTACTTTTTCAGCAGCGTGTCAAAAAGACCACAGAAATCATCGCCCCCTGAATGCAGCGCAGCTCCAGGAGAGTTCACTCTGTCAACACAACACTACACTTATATTTAATGGGATGTTTTTTGTGCTTTATGGCTGAAAAAAATGTTAGTGTTCCAACAAAATTCAGTTAAACTATGTTAAAAAGTCATCTGCAATGGTACAGTCTGTATTAATGAACTCTCAATGCCTGATGTTTCTCTTATATGAGTCCGTTTAGACCTCTGACCTGAGATAACGTGCATTATGGGCTGTTTCAGTGTGCAGATAGAGTGTGTTTTCTAATGGCTGTTAGACATATATCAGTTGGAACACCGGGTTCACTGACACCCACTGTCAAGTCTTCTTCCTCGCAAAATAATTATCTAACAGTTTCGACCTTCACATGCCGAAAGAAGCAAAATCAAACGTGTTTACTCACTCCCGGGGAGCGCGTGACAAAGGAACCGCATGCACAGGCGCGTCCAAAAGGTGGCAGTGTTGAGTTTTATAATGGTGCGCGGAGGCCGGACGAAAATCTGTTCATCCAATTCGAATTACAGGTCTGTTTTACCGCTATTTGTCCGGAGGAATCGCACAAACGTCACACAATGAGCGCTAACTGACATTTTTAACACTTAAAATTCTTCAAGATGCTTTAAACGCTAATTTAAAAAAGTGTTCTTGTGCAAAGAAAAGCTTTCCACACATGTGCTGCTTTAAAACAAACTTGTCATCCGTGTTTCGGACTGTGCTTGTTTGATGTTCAGTACAGGTATTGGGTCGAGGAAACTGTTAAAAAGCACAAGTGTGCCGAGTGTGAATCCCAGCTGACAGTCAGCTGACGGCCTGTGACAGTTGCGAAAAGTTTGGCTTCCGCGGCCTGCTGATATGTTAATTAGTTCTCGCTGTGCGCGACCCTATTGGCTCACCGTCCGAGTCCGTGACGTCAGGGCCGCTCTACTCTTTAAACTCATCCGCCGTGTTCGCTGGAAAAAAGCGGCCCAGCAGTCAGCGGCGTGTGACGCGCGAAGCTGCACGACGCTCTCGCTCTCGCTCTCCTTCTCCTGCTTCTTCTGCTCTCCGCCTGCGCAATGTGCTCACGAAGACCCCGTAAAGTGTTAAATGTTTGAAATCCAAAAGCGCCGAATTGCACATGCTGAGAGAGGACCCCGCTGCTGGTACGCGCGGCACCGCTGCGTCTGTGCGCTAGAGTCTGAGGAGAAAAAAAACTCTTCTGCAAGTCCGCGGCTGCGAGAAGGACGCTGAGTTTTTTTTTCTTTCTTATTCTTTTTTTTTTTTTTCAAACAGTGTCAAGACAAACGGTTCAAAACATCAAACTGGCTCACGTTTGTCCCAGTCAACCCAGTTTGACAGCTGCGCTTCACCCAGTTTGGAGGACTGTCAGCAGCAAGAGGATGGCATCAGAGCTGGCAATGAGCAACTCCGACCTGCCCACCAGTCCCCTGGCCATGGAATATGTTAATGACTTCGATCTGATGAAGTTTGAAGTGAAAAAGGAGCCGGTGGAGCCCGATCGCAACATCAGCCAGTGCAGTCGCCTTATCGCCGGGGGATCCTTGTCTTCCACCCCGATGAGCACGCCGTGCAGCTCAGTGCCCCCTTCCCCAAGCTTCTCAGCACCCAGTCCGGGCTCGGGGAGCGAGCAGAAGACACACATAGAGGATTTCTACTGGATGTCCGGTTACCAACAGCAGTTGAATCCAGAAGCGCTGGGCTTCAGCCCTGAAGACGCGGTCGAGGCGCTGATCAACAGCAGTCACCCGCTCCAGTCGTTCGATGGCTACGCCCGGGGCCAGCAGTTCTCCGGAGCAGCCGGTGCTGGAGGCGCCATGGCCGGCGAAGAGATGGGGTCCGCAGCGGCGGTAGTGTCGGCAGTCATCGCCGCGGCGGCGGCTCAGAACGGAGGGCAGCACCACCATCACCATCACCACCACCACGGCAACGGCCACCACCAGGTACCCGGCGTCCAGTCCAACGGCACTTCTGGGACAGTTCACCCACACATGCGCATGGACGACCGGTTCTCCGACGAGCAGCTGGTCACCATGTCCGTGCGGGAGCTCAACCGGCAGCTGCGGGGGGTCAACAAGGAAGAGGTGATTCGGTTGAAACAGAAAAGGAGGACCCTAAAGAACAGAGGCTACGCTCAGTCCTGCCGGTACAAGCGGGTCCAGCAGCGGCACATCCTGGAGGGAGAGAAGACGCAGCTCATCCAGCAGGTCGATCACCTCAAACAGGAGATCTCCAGGCTGGTCCGGGAGAGAGACGCGTACAAAGAAAAGTATGAGAAGCTGATCAGCAACGGTTTCAGAGAAAACGGATCGAGCAGCGACAACAACCCCTCATCCCCGGAGTTTTTCATGTGAGTCCTCGGCATTATCGTGACAGATCGCAGCTCATTTACTCACCCAACATCGCGACGCTTCTCATTCTAAAACTTTTTTTTTTTTCATTTGGCGAAAACGCCTTTGACCAAGTTAATCAGCTCTTTTTTCCCCCCATTTTATTTTATTTTTCCCCGAAAACGAGTTTGACCAAGTCTGTGACTTTTATATCCTTTGAGGGTTTTGTCCTTTTCATTTTAGAACATTTTCAGGTAAAAAGCCGCATTTCCTTCGTAGCCACGAGCTTTTCCCCGGTAGATTTGCAGTGTTTGATCAAAGTTGATCCAACTTTTGTGCCGCTGTAGCCGAAGCATGCGACAGAAATAACTCCACAAGTCGCGGTTGTGTCCCCCGACTGTCCCCCGGACACTGTACAGCCCCCACCCGCCGGACCCGCAACCACCCTGTCTTTCTAAAACTTTTTTTTTTTTTTTTTTTGAACTTGGAACCTACCCTTTCAGCGCCACCTCATCTCGTGCGTTCTGCGTGTTATTTGAACAAGGAGAAAAAAAGAATGCATCACAACCTCCTCGTCGTTCTTAAAGCACGTGTTTGAGCGGCCTGCATGCTGGACATGCACGGTTCATTTCAGCCTTTCTTTCCCTTCATGTGCTTGAAGAGCTCGGGTGACTCCAGCATTCATACTTCATTTACGAACTCCTCACTTTTTTGGGACGCAACAAAAAAGTGACAGGATCCCCCCCCCCCCCCCCCCCCCCCCACCCCCCATGCAAGTTGGTTTCAGCTGCGTTCAAGTGCGCCGCCGTCGCCGCCTTCGCGCCGCAGTAAACGCGCTGCATGTGCGTTCCTGGTGGTTGATCTTCGGGGGATCCTGGGGGAGGGAAGGGGGGGAGGGGGGGGAGGAGAAAACACACCTGACTGTTTAAGAAGCCTTCAGTCGCCCCCCCGGAACTTTAGTCTGTTGCTTAAACCCTCTGTTGTTATTTAAAAGATGTTTCCTTGAAACTTTTGAAAACGTTTGAATGACATTTTTACCCCTTTATTTTTTTATTATTTTTTTTGAAGGGGGGGGGGGGGGTAATTTAAGTTTTGTGATGCATCCCCCACTCAAATATTAAATTACAGGTAATTTTCTAAAGGATGATGCAGCCAAAAAAGCATTTTGTGAATCATTTCCATCAGGTTTTAGTGCGTCCAGAACAGAGCTCTGACTTGGTTACACAGCTTTTGGAATTTCATTTTCATTTCCAAGTTTGGGTCACAGATCAAAGGATTCCTCACTGAAATGATCCACACAAAAAGAAACATGATGTGGCCTTTTTACCAGGTGGGAGTCTGTGTTCTCCGCTCTCCGCGTCCTCCTCGCAACATTTTCATACTTTATCATCACTTCACCGCAGAGTTTCCCTGTTTTTGTCTGAAACATTTTCAATATTTACGTGGCAATAACCATTAATATAATCAATAATGTCTGGACATTGTTAGACTGCCAGGGATTGACACCCTGCATGTACAGTAATGAGAGCTACATTTGCCAATGAATCTGGAATATATGTTAATTAACCTTCTATCTTATATATAGTATATATAAATATATATATTTTGCTGTGCAAAATTATTTCACTCACTAACCATATGTGATGTTCATATGTGCTCATTTTGTTTTTTCCATTTCATACAATTAAATGATATGCAATAAATGTATGTAACTGTCTTCAGTGAGTCATTTTTCTTTTTGCTTTATTCTGACAGTTTTAAAAAACAAACAAACAAAATGACGGAATCATCTCCTGGAGTTCATATTGAAGCCTAAAGAGCGGTAACGTGCACGGCCAAGCGCTCGTTTCTGAACGATCGGATCATTTTCGGCCGTCTGGTGCTCGTGACACCAGACAGGCCTGATAACGCCACGCGGCTGCTGTTGAACGTGCGTTTCTACTCTGGGCGTGCGAGAGCAGCCGCTCGGGAGAGATTTCACTTTATCATTTCACTTTATCATTCAATCAAATTCATTGTGGTGAAATTTGATTTTTGCATCTTCTGTTTCATCACATCTTTGTGATTATGGAGCCCAGAATGAGTCAAACACCAGCTCTAATTATATCCTATTATATAGAATTTGACCTCTAGAGTGTGTGTGTGTGTGTGTGTGTGTGTGTGTGTGTGTGTGTGTGTGTGTAAATCTCCCTGCATGCCTCTGAATTTCAATTAGGCATGAATGTAAATTTGTGTCTTTGACTGACATTTTGACCTCCTGACACCCCCCCCCCCCCCCCCCCCACCCCCCGCTCCACGTGACCTCCTCCATCCGTCCGTTTTGTGTTTCCTGCTCCGTGTTTGTGATATTTCGTCTGTTCGGTTTGTCTCGTTTCACCCTGCTGTTGTCTTCAGCAGGCCTGGACGTTGTCCTGGAGCGGACATGTCCTGGGGGGGGGGGGGGGGGGGGTTGTGGAGAGTTATGTGAGGCATGTGAGGGGGCGCTGTGGAAGGTGCCAGCGTGCTGCAGCGAGGCCGCCGTCACATCTGGATCTCTCGCTTTGACTCCTCCTCGACGTCTCTGAACGGGACGTTTACTTTGTAAGTTTCTGGGACGAGGTGTAACCTCGCGGGCTCTCGGTCTCCGTCCCGGAACCGTTTGTTTGTTGAAAGAGGGAGAGAAAGGTGCCAGAATACACTGTGAAGGTTTCTGAGAACAGGTTCAGTCTGGATTTGTCAGCTCTTTCTGCAACTTAGCTACACTTTAGAGCACAAAGGGCGCCTTTGACAAAGCAGAGCCACACAATCCGCCAACCAAGCACTGGCTGATACTGTGTTATTACTGTGTTATTACACAGTTTTACATTCCAGCAGACATAACAATTATACATTTGACACTCAACGTACGCGCGTGCACGCAGCATCTGCCCGCGATGACGTGCTCCAGAGCTTGAGAAAGCGCTGTTACCGGAGGTGTGACTTCCTCTGACTGGCCCAGAGTGAGGTGAGAGACTGAGACAATAGTCGCGGCTCGGGCGGAATTAAACGATTTTGCCGATGATTAATAGTCGCGCGGGCCAGCGGCGAGCGCGGCTGCACAGATGATAAATCGCGAGCGCGGCTGCAGTCAGCTGGGCCAGTTCTGGGTCTCAGCACGCGCACAGCACACAATTTAGAGCGAAACCACTTTCTGTCTTCCTCAATTCATCTAATTACAACTATTTGACGGAAGCAGGGGTTTTATTCGTGCAATCTTTCATTTTAACTACAACAATGTGTCGAATCACTTCAGGTGGAAAGTAACCCCCCCCCCCCCCCCCACACACACACACACACACACACACACACACCACACACACACGAAAGCATTTCTATGTTTGTCCTGATTCGGAGGCTGTTTCATCTGAGCCGTGTGTGTTGGGCTGGTGCCACTTTATTTAATGTGTTCAGTGGTCAAGGTGTCCATTTCGATTTCAAACACACACACACACACACACACACACACACACACACACACACACACACACAGTGTTGTGACATTTACATGACTCCAATACTCGTCTGCGAGAGATAAATGACATTTGTGCGGAGACAGATCTGATTTCCAAAATGCATTTGCTGTTCCATCCACCAGTGCTCAGCTCATGGAAGTGTTAAATGTATTGATTTTCCATTGATGCGCTCATATGGAATAGAGGTGCGATGCATGCTGACAGCGTGGTGGAGGATGCCGTTCACTGTGTGTGTGTGTGTGTGTGTGTGCTGTTAACTTTTGAGGGAGAGGTCATATTATAATGCACGCTGCTCCTCTCAAAGTCACCAGAGTAATCCCTGCCCTGGGGAGTCCATGTTCATTTCCTCTGCCCACAACACTCTGAATAAGTCGCACACGTACATCCGACCCTGAACACCACACGCAAACATTTTCCCTTCTTCATCGTGTATTTTCACGCTGTCTGTCGCTGCATCTTGTCCATGTGCATCAAATCGTGGCTGGAACAGCTGTCGAATTCCCCGGAAATGGAACCCGTGTCTCCGCAGGAGCAGCAGCGCTCGGCTGGCAGTTTTCCCGCTCGCACACTTTGCTTCATCGTCCTGTTTCACAGCCGCCGCCTCATCATCACGCTCAGATGGAAGCTCGGAGAGGAGAATAGAGGCAGGCCCGAGCAGAGGATCTTCCTCTCCTGTTGATTTTTACATTCTCTTTTATTTTTAGGCCTTTTTTGCATCGCATGCGACACAACAGGAAGTTCAGAGAACGTTTGTGCTCGTTGGCCTCAGAACAGGAAGGTCAGGACAGACGCCGATAGCATTTTAAAAAGATGTCGTCTCCTATTTTACATTGACTTTTAACTGCTCTAATCTTAAAGTTTGCTTTAGTGTTTTGAGTCTGGAGGCTTTTGTGGCAAATTCCAGGGTCTAGATAATCAAACGACACAGATAATTGGCTGGCAGCAGAGCGGCAGCAGGTCACAAATACAGGAACCCCTCTCACCTTCCAGAAAAGGCGAGAGAAGAAGCATCAACCAGACATCAGGGATCAGTTAGATGCCCCTTTCATCAGAGAACACCTTGCTCTTTCTATACGTTTCCGTCTTTCTCGGCGGCAGAAAGTCACAGCAGGCTTCAAATAGACGTTAAGCGGATGTGCGCGGTGTCATTAGAGAGTTGTCCTTGAAAGACTGGCTGCAGGATATGTTGGTAATGAGGTGCTTGGGACTTGCTGGGTAATTTTATATGTCTGTAAATGGACCCAAACTAAAGAGGCTGTGACTTAAATAAATGCAGCGCCAACTTCCGAGGTAAGCTGTGACAAAGAGGAAAGGCTTGGGGAGAGGCAGGTGGATTTCCAGTTTAGGAATTCCACGTGGGAAATGACGGATTCTGCTGCTCCCGGAACGTCGAGGGGATAAAACACACACGGCGACTTGAATGAAACGTTTTTCCGTCCACGCTTTGTCACACTGTTACGCTCCAGGAATTTCCGACATGCGTTTGTCTCTTTTTCCACCCTGCCGTTAAGATCCGCCCTGGTTGTCACTCGCATGTCGCCACGCCGTCCCGCCTGTTGTGGCGAGGTGCCTGCCTCGCAGATGTTTTCCCCTCAGCTCGCCATTGACGGCCGGAGTTGTGTGGCATTTGTTCGAAACCCCGGTGATTGGAAGTTTCCTTCGCTGCAGTACGTGCGGGTGAAATGTTTCCGCGATTGTCATTTTCCGTGGTGGTTTCAGGCCCCGGCGTGGCCCAAATGCTACGCTAGGTTTTCATGTGCGACGCGACTCGTGAATCTTTGATGTGACTTCATAAAAAGTAAAGGTTTTTGCCGTGTTTTCGGGGCGCGGCGCTCCACGGTAATGGGCAGCGTTCGAGTTTCGTCTGCTGTGGTTACACTGTTTTGATGCATGACTCTGCTGTAGAAGCCATTTGCATGCAAATTTTTTACATTTCCTTGTGCGTCAGACGCTCACTATGATACATATACCGCCTTCTCCCCAACAGTCAAGGTGAGAGCGAATCTCTCAGGATGGATCTACTTGTATCTTTACGACTCTTTGTGCACGGGCGTGTGTCTGACGGGCTGGTAGCGAGTGCCGCGTCCGAGAGAGAGAGACAGAGGAAGCGGCGACGGGGACGACATCTGTTTATGCCTCCCTGCTCATTTATCTCCTCTCACGCTCTTGTGTCCAATCCTGTGTTTTCTCCTTTAGGTCATCGAGAAAATTCCTCCATCTGTGAGTCCTGGCGCCGCTCTTCCGTGCCCACGGCTCCGTGAGGTAAAGCACTTTTCCTTCCCCTTTGTAACGCCATCCCAAACATAAACATCGCTGGCCTTGTTTTTATTTTCCATTATGTACCTGGACGATGAAAACCACATTAATTATTCATTAATATTCATTTAATGCTTCGATTAAATCAGAGCGGATGCAGTAAAGACTTGTACAGCACATTGCGAGACTTCCGTAATGGCGCTCCGATTATTATTCCTGTTTCTTGCTCTGTCATCGTGAGCACGGCGTCGTGTTTTGTTCAGGGAGAGTAACAAACGCACAAAGACAGAACCCTCTTCCTGCAGAACGGACAGTTGACTCCTCTCCTGGTTGTGGGCGATGCTATTCTCCCCACCTGAACCCTCACCCAGTCCTAGATCTGCCGACCGGCTCCACCTGCAGAGGAAGAGCCGTCGCACGACAAGGACAAATCATCTTTAGATGAAGTGCTTTAAGTGCTCTCATCCTCCTCCCACCTCGTCCCTGCCAACGAGATGCCCTCTGCTCAGTGCCGAGGGGCGTCGAGCAGAAACAACGGCGAGTGACTGATGTCGTAGGATCGACAGTAGAAAACCACGGGGGGTGGGGGCGCTATCCATCACCCCCTCGTCATGTCGCAGCGTGACAACTCGCCGGCAGGTGCTCGGCGACGGTGTGGCCGGGTCAGTTTGAGTCGCGGCACGGTTGCAGGCGGAGTCTTTGTTCTATTCAAATCCACACATAAGGTGGGACGTGTGTGTGTGTGTGTGTGTGTGTGTGTGTTGTGTGTGTGTGGTGGGGGGGGGGGGGGGGGTGCAGATGAGCAGTCTGGCCACGTAGCTCCAGGAGGACAGGCTGAATGATGGAGAAGGAGAGCCAGGTCTAAGCGTCCTTGCCTGGGGAGTGTCCCGATGTGGCTGGGACTGCCGAGGCACCAGAGCCTGGTGGCTCCTGCGCTAAAGCGGGAGAGAAGAAGAACAGACGTGGCGTTAATGTCGTGTCGGCAGAGCCAGAGTGTGTCGCCCGCGACCTGTGGCCCCTCGGGGGCTCCCCGTGTAAAAAGACACCCAAGTTCAGAGCCCAGCTGGAGGCTGAAGGACCTCAGGAAGATAGAGCATCAGGTGCGTGCATGTGGAAGCGTAAATATAGACCGCGGAATGTGTGTGACCGAGTGTGTCATCACATCAGCGTGCTATAACAGCTAGGAAAGGCCACCGACCATGAGGGCGCTGCGTGGAAGGGTACGGATGGAAACGGGCTGAGAAAGGTCACCCACCCCCCCACCCAGAGCAATCCTCATCACACCGGTCCTGTTTCTCTCCGCTCTTTCAGCGCTACATGCTAACAGTGGGGGTTAATGTTCTTCTTATCACAGAGTGCTCTATTCCTGGGTGCCAGGATGTGGGAGTCGGCCATAGAGGGCAGATGTAATCGATCCAAATTGACCTGTCGTGCGGAGGAGAAAATGAATGTGACAGCGGAGGCCATAAAGGGAGATGGGGCATCAAAGAAGTGCTCCGTGTGGGTCAGAAGTGGAGGGATGAGTTATTCAAAAACACGCCTCGCCTTCTCCTTCGCCCTGCTCCACTCGTCTCTTAGAAAGGAGTGAGAAACTAGAGACTGCGTCAGAGCGGCAGACTTTATTTAGCTGCAGCGTCCAAAGACGCTGTGGTGTAAAAATACAGATCTCCATGTACAGCAAGAGATGAGCAAGGCAAGAAAGAAAGAAAGAAGGAAAGAAAGGAAGGAAGAAAGGAAGGATTTATGGCTGCTTGTTTGTGAAATGAGCTAGCTTTAGCCCACTTTGCTAATTATTTTCCTGTGGCAGAGTTCTCAGCACAGCCTGAACAGATGCTCAGCGGTAAACGCTTAGTCAGCCCGACTCCGGGTTTGAGACGGTAACGGCCTCTGGTGGACTGTTGGGAAGGCGGTGCAACACGGGGGCAAATCACTGTTGGGGCGAAAGTGCGGAGAAACGGGCAAGTCAATCATCTCCGATCAGTCAAAGGTTGAGGTGAAAAGTCCCACTGTTGAGGGCGGGTCGTCAACATAGCACTGCTGGAGAAGAGTGGTTGAGCCATGTCAAATAAAGATATGTCAGGAAGCGTGTGTGTGTGTGTGTGTGTGTGTGTGTGTGTGTGTGTGTGTGTGTGTGTGTGTGTGTGTGTGTGTGATGGAGAGAGAGATGGAGAGAGAGATTTGGACTGCGAGTGATTCATTCTTCAGCTCTTCCTCCTTTCTCTTCCCTGCTCTTCCTTCCATACAAACGGAGCCTCCTTCCCCTTCACCCCTGCTCCCGAGCTCGCCTTCCCCCTCTGCCGCTCTCCGCACCTGCTTCCCTCCTGCTCTCTGCTCCCTCTCCAAACGTCACCCCCCTCCACTCCTCCATGCCTATTCTCCCCCTCGTTAGCTTGATGAATGGCTTCACTGCAGGGAAAGTGCTGATTTTCATCCCTCTGTCTGATTTTTGCTGGCTGTTATTAATTTCAAACACTCAGAGAAAAGCGAGCGAGTCAATAAATAAGGAAATGAACACACTTCATGGTGCCACGCCGCCGATCCCGCAGTCACTCACCCGAGATACGGGTCTTTGAGGAGGCTAGGTCTGCATTTATCCAGATATTCCACCCTTTTATGGATTCGTAACTCACTTTGCTGTTTTCTCAGCTATGGTTGAGTCATGTTGTGTTCGGGGGTGTCGGACTCTCAGCAGGGGGTGTCCACTCTCAGCCTTTCACCTTTCACCTTGTTCAAGAGGTTCGGTCATGACACAAGGGACAGGTTTCTTATATTTAACTCATATTTAAGGGCACATTATTTTCCCTTTTAGCTCCTCTTGCTCCACCTCATCATGAATGGAATCCAGGCCAGTTGATTCCCATGATGATCCCACTGACAGACCAATTACAGCTCCAGACATCATCTTATTCACAAACTATTAAGATAAGCAGTCTGCAGGGGTCTGTTCATGCATCTGAGACACCCACGTATGCACCCAGGGGTGGGGGGTGCTGGCATGTGGGTGCATCTGAATTTTTGTAATAGTTCACAAAACATTTTGAGTTTTATAAAAGAAACCCCTCCAAAAAAATAAAAATAAAAATGGGCTGCATATCACTCAGCAGCAGGATCAGCAGGATCAGCAGCAGCAGGATCAGCAGCAGGGTCAGCAGCAGCAGGGTCATCAGCAGGATCACAGCAGCAGCGCAGGATCAGCAGCAGGAGCAGGATCAGCAGCAGGGTCAGCAGCAGGATCAGCAGCAGGATCAGCAGCAGCAGCAGCACAGATCAGATCAGCAGGAGCAGGATCAGGATCAGCAGGAGCAGGATCAGGATCAGCAGGAGCAGGATCAGCAGCAGGAGCAGGATCAGCAGCAGCAGGATCAGCAGCAGCAGCAGATCAGCAGCAGCAGGATCAGCAGCAGCAGGGTCAGCAGCAGCAGCAGGGTCAGCAGAGCAGAATCAGCAGCAGGATCAGGAGCAGGATCAGCAGCAGGAGCAGGATCAGCAGCAGCAGGATCAGCAGCAGCAGGATCAGCAGCAGCAGGATCAGCAGCAGCAGGTCAGCAGCAGCAGCAGGGTCAGCAGCAGGATCAGCAGCAGCAGAAGGAGCAGGATCAGCAGCAGGAGCAGGATCAGCAGCAGGATCAGGATCAGCAGCAGCAGGATCAGCAGCAGGAGCCAGCAGGGTCAGCAGCAGGATCAGCAGCAGGATCAGGAGCAGGATCAGGATCAGCAGCAGGATCAGGATCAGGATCAGCAGCAGGATCAGGAGCAGGATCAGCAGCAGGATCAGCAGCAGGATCAGGATCAGCAGCAGGATCAGCAGCAGGATCAGCATCAGCAGCAGGATCAGGATCAGCAGCAGGATCAGCAGCAGGATCAGGATCAGCAGCAGGATCAGCAGCAGGATCAGCAGCAGATCAGGATCAGCAGCAGGATCAGCAGCAGCAGGATCAGCAGCAGGATCAGCAGCAGGATCAGCAGCAGGATCAGGATCAGCAGCAGGATCAGGATCAGCAGCAGGTCAGCAGGATCAGCAGCAGGATCAGGATCAGCACAGGGATCAGGATCAGCAGCAGGATCAGCAGCAGGATCAGCAGTGGATCCCCTGCATCTGCGTCATGGCATCAGACTGTTGTGTTACCGTTAGATCATCGGAGTGAATATTCGAGGTCACCAGACCAGGAATGCTGCTTCCATTGGGAAGCTCGGCTCCACCGATCACATGATCGTCCCTCAGACTGGTGACGTCATCACTGTGGCACAGACGACTCACGATGATGCTCTGCTTCTGGTTTCTGTATCGAACAAACACCTCCGGCTCCGCGGAGCTCCGGTTCCTGGTTCCCGGTTCCTGCTCGGGCTGTGACCTGGCGGCCAGAGTGGAGCGGCGAGGCCACAGACGACGGGCTCTGGTTGCGAGCAGCGCCCAGCAGTGTAGGGTGACATTATGGGAAGCGCCGCCACACAGACGCAATAGCCAGAAAGAGAACCTTCGCCAGCTTCAACTTCTGCCTGCTTGAGTTACACTGATGACCCCTGACAGAAGCCATGATAGGACCAGGGCGTCCCAGTGGACACCAACCATGTCCACAGGAGCGGCCCCGTGTTTACTTTCCGCTCTGAGGTCGCGCGGCGTTTGACTCCGCTCAGCCAAGGCTGCAAACATGTTTCCTGTTATGTCCTGAAAAGCAGCAGGTCACAGCAGGGGGACAACAAACCAATTCAGATGAAGCTGCCTCATCGTGCGCGAGCGTGGGAGGCGCCGGGACGGGAGGGGGGAGGGAGGGAGGGGGGGGAGGGAGGGTCACTGCCGTCTCCCCGACCTTTGACCCCCTGACACACGGTGACGCTCCAGGTAACAAATCCGTGTTGTAACCGTTCGTCTCTCAAGCCTCCAGTCGGTCCGTTACCGTTATGATTCAGACAATAAGTCTCAAGTCCTGCCCCCCCCCCCCCCACCCGTCGTGTCCCCGGGTCCAAATTAGACATGCGTCAAGCACAGGAGCCCTGCTGGAATGAGACAGGGCGGAGCGACTCTCATTCCCCTTCCCTGTCTCTTGATAGTATCCCTAATGGACCTCTCTCCCGGTGGCAGGTCGCCGTGGCAACATTCACCTACTATTGCTTTAATGAGACGTGTGTGTGTGTGTGTGTGTGTTGTGTGTGTGTGTGTGTGTGTGTGTCTCTGAAGAGAGCTGTTAGCGATCCTCGTGGCCCTGTTTATCTCCACACTAGTGTTGGAGCAGAGGCAGGTCAGAGGCAGGGCGGCTCGTATCCGTCTCCATTCCCACGGCTGCTGTCTCCCAGGCACAGTGGTCACAGCGGGATGAAAAGACTATGGATTTTTTTCCTCCTCCTGTTCCTCCTCCTGTTCGTCCTCCACCTCCTCCTCCACCTCCTCCTCCTCTTGTTCCTCTTCCTCCTCTTGTTCCGTTCCTCCTCCTCCTCTTGTTCCGGTTCCTCCTCCTGTTCCTCCTGTTCCTCCTCCTCCTCCTTCCTCCTCCTCCTCCTCCTCCTGTTCCTCCTCCTCCTTTTCCTCCTCCTCCTCCTCCTCCTCCTGTTCCTCCTCCTCCTGTTCCTCCTGTTCCTCCTCCTCCTGTTCCTCCTCCTCTTCCTCCTCCTCCTCCTGTTCCTCCTCCTCCTCCTGTTCCTCCTCCTCCTCCTCCCTGCACCCGCCAGAGTGGGAAGATTAGACAGGAGATGAGCTCAGACTTGCCCATTCAAAGCGGCTCTAAGCCGACACCAGAAGCAGCCGACCCATGTGTGCAGCTTCACGCAAACTGAGCACACACACACACACACCACACACACACACCACACACACACACACACACACCACACACACACACACACACACACACACAGGAATTAGAAGTGTAACAATCCAGCTTTATTGGATTTGATACAATTTTTGGGATGTTTTCATGAACATGAAAACTTGAAAAAACATTATCTCAAATATTTAATCATTTTACTCAAATTAATGATGGAAATGTTAACAAAGAAGAGGAGATGTGGGCGAGCTGGGGAGCGTAATTAGCCAGAGATCCAAAGTTGATGGTGTATGTGACTATTTACTTTGACGCGCTCCGGTGGAGGGACGGCACCAAGAACCCGACTGTGTAAATTACAGGACGGCTGAGTCCCATCAGAACCTGGTCGTGGGGAGGTGTCAGAACAGTGAAGACAGACGTGAAGAGGGAGGAAACATTCAGCCAACGTGCTAGAATAATGATACAGAAATGGAAATGTGGGTTTGACTCCTGCTGAGGAGCGCACGTGTGGATCATAGTGATACAAGGAGTTTTATTTGTTGTAAATTATTATTTAAACAGCATAAAATTTGATTTTTGGAGTCAAAGCCACCGCTAACAGGTGCCCTATAGGTGAAATTAAACTTGTCTCTATCATCCATAAAAGCTTCTAAAATAATGTTTTTAACGGTCTCTGCATCAGAAATGTTCAGCTTGACATGAAATCAGGTTTCCAGGCAGAACTCTCCTCTCAGTCTAACGGCCTGAACAGACTCGCTGTCGTGAGAATCCTCGGGTCTGTGGCCCATCGGGGGGGTTTGGGGGCTCTGGAAGTGCAAAGGTTGTGCAACTGCTGCTCACACACACACATGAACCCATCATCCCCTGAGATGAAGCTATTTCCCCAAGACGGCTCTTAGTTCCTCAATGCGCCGTCAGTGGTGGACTCCTCGGTCAAACCGTCAACACTCTTCGTGCTAATTGAAGCTAAGTGACAACTGACTCACGACTTTCTGCTGCTTTTCTCAAAACAAGCTGGGTGGCAGTTACAACGTGACGAGCCGCCTCGTGGTTCTGATGACTGCGAAGTTCTGCGTGGCGGCTCGCCTCCAGGGCGGCGGATGCTGCGGACGGTTGGTCGACTGCGGCTTCTCGCAAATCCTCCCCAAACTGCTGCCGTCAGCAAGCAGAAAAAAATCAAAAAGAAGAACGCATGGGGGCAAAAGTTGAGACCGAGCGCACGTCTGCTGCCCTGGATTGGCCCCCGTGACGCCTCGCTCCGTGCACGCCGTCAGTCTGAAGGCGGGGTCACGCGTCTGCACGTGCAGGTTTGCTGAAAAACACAAAAGAAACGATACAAAGTAACAAATGTGTCGCGAATCCCGAATAATCTGTCCTCGCCTCTGTCCTGCTCACCTTCGGAATGTGGAGCGTTTGGGCCGATACTGTGGTTGCCATGGACACACTGAGGGCAACAATCCAGTAAACAGGAGGTGGATGCAATGACAGAAGCAGGACGCCACACCAATGGCGTCCCCAACACACACGACCCGACTGGGCAGCATTTAATGTTTCGCTGAACACTTGATGATGAACCCGTCTTCGTGGGCCGTTCCGGTTCTGTTTTCCCGCTCTCGTCGCGTGTGTGTTTTGGGAACGCATCATTCCTGTGGACTCAGAGCAGAAACAGTGCAGCACAGAGAGGTTTCGTACGCTTGGCACGGCGCCGCGCACACACTGCGTTAGCGCTGTAAATAGCCGGAGTGTGTCGTGCTTCTCCGCTGTGTTTGGACCTATTTTAGAGCTGACACAGGAAATAGGGCCATTCTGACAGCCCCCTGCCAGCCGGTACTGCACACAGCAGCCCCGGAACCTTCTGTTCCACACACATGCACGCACAAACATGCGTCTGCTTGTACACACACACACACACACACACACACACACACACAGCTGACTTCCTACATTAGACTTTTGCTCATCCCTCTTTTCTTCCAGTTTTTGCTCCAGTTTGACTGGAAAGACCTTGAACAAAAGTCCCGACCCAGCTTCTCTCCTGCACTCCAGCCCCCCTGATGGGGGGGGGCTGAGGGTCTTTCAACTCCACCATTGAGCTGGAGACCTGCAGCAGAAAGCAGAGTTTAGATTTAATTCTGCCCCCTCCCCCCCGGTTTATTTTTTAGTATCACGTACAGCGTAATTTAATTCGGGGGCTTTGTTACTCATTAATTTGCTGAATATTCTGTGGGGCTGGGAGATAAGGGAGAATGGACCAGGAGAGCCCGATGAAGCTGCGCCTCTATGACGTGACAGTTAGCTCATTTAGAGGCTGTTAGCATGCAGACATAAATACCTCTTCAAAGGCTGTTGCAGAGTCCCACTCAACATCCTCTCATTTTGGGCCGGGAAGATAAATTCTGCAGCCTTCCTGCGTAATTATGTGCGCGGCCATGTGCCTTTACAGCTTGCCTAACAGTTGGAAATTATCTCCCGGAAATGAAGTCCAATTAATCGTGGCACTTTGCAGGCTCGCACGTGTGCAGAAGCGCTGTATTGAAACTTAGCAGGAAATTGACTGCTGTTGGAATATTTATTAAATTAAGTCGCTGGGCGAGAGAAGGCCGTGCAATCCACCGCCGGCTCGGCTGGAGGAGCGCACCTACGGTCGGATCTAAAAAGCTGCGGCTATTATTGGAAACAACGGTATTTTTAGGGTCACCGCACAGAACGTGTCGCGCCACGTGTAGCTGCACGATGCGGCCTGCTGAGTCAGCGCTGTAACAGAATAGCACCTTTTGTGTTTGTCCCCGGGTGTCTGGGTGTTCTGCCCACATCTACTGCCCACAAATAACCCATTCATCACTGTTTCTATTTTATTTTTGAAAATTACCTTAACATCCACTAAATAACGTGTTTGGCACCTGCTGGGATTTCGGACGCTGACGCTGGGAGGCCTAAAGGACACAGAGAGCTGCATTTGTCAGGAGGTGAGAGGACACGAGGATGTCTGAAAGGTCGTTTCACCGCGCCCACAGCTCAGGTTAGCGTTAGCATCGGACCCGAGCTGCCATCATAAACGGCCGGCACCTCCGCCCTCATCCTCCAGCTAAATGAACATAATCCACCTGCTGTTTCGGACCCATGGAATATTTAAAAGTAGCAGGTTGTCCGTTTTCTCCCAGTGAAATGGTGTTTTCACTGTTCTGGACATTTGACAGCAGAGTTGCGGCTGAATTTAGTGCAGATTTAGGGACGGGGCCTTCAAATAAAGGCAGAGTTCAGCCCCTCTTCAGCGGTTCAGATGTGTGTGGGGCCCTCTGCCTGCATGTGGAGGCCCACTTGTTCGTTCCATGGGGTCATTTTGTTCTGCTTGGCTACCTGTAACAGCCTGCGTCTGTGTGCGTGTCTGTCGCCCGCCGGCCTCCCCGCGTTACGGCCGACAGTAGAGCCATTCGCCACACAAATGGCAGCCGAGTGGCGTGAGCGTCAGCTGGAACGTGCGCTCGTCAGACAGCGGCTATGCTATTAGCGAGCGCTAACAGTTTTGTTATTAGAAAATAAACGGTGCGCTGCAAAAGCCTGAGCGTTAGCAGCGCCGAGCCATCTGGGCCCGACAGCTGTGTGCAGCCACCATCATGGCCGAGCGGCTAACGGCCATATCTGAAATCGCCACATTTAACTGCAGCATTTCGGCGCTCATTGTGTCTCCGTCAGCATCTCCTCCACTGCTTCTCACTCCCTCTTTCACACACTTGCACACACACGTGCGCACTCATGTCAGCGGCTGCGCACCTTTTCGAGAGGCTAATTCTGCTTCATTTTGCTGAAGAAAGCTTATTTATTCTCTCACACTAATATTTGGTAACTTGCTTTTGAACAACAGAAGAGGAAAGTCTGAGCAGCATCTGCAGATAGGAAGCAGCGAGTTTCAGTAGCTCAGGAAGAACGTGCACGCGGCTTCGTCTGCGTCTGCAGAGATAATTTCAGCTTTCTGCGTGTGTGTTTTTGCTCCTCCATCACACAGCTTTGCGGGGCTTTATTTAAACAGATAACCTGCTACCAGAAGCCCCCAGCTACCCCAGAATCTTCTCACTCTTCTTCTTGCCTCTCGGGTTTTTGCAACAAACCCCAATGTAAGGACCCCCCCCCCCCCCAGAAATGAATACTCTTAGTGCAGACGCTGCAGAAAAACACAGCCTGCAGAAAGAAACCCCCCCCCCCGATTCAAACAGGCCACCTCCTTCAAGGGGTGCGTCTCTGCTCAGCCTAATCTCCGTGCACACTTATCTCCCTTATATTTAGGGCTGTCGCTACCAAGTGGCGTGAAGGACTCTGGAATCTATTTCACATATAGATGCACAGGGATGGCGTCCAGGAGGAGGAGAGAACCACGGCTCCGGTTCCTCTTTCACTGACCTTTTTGTTGCCGCGCCGTTATTACCCGCTGCCAATTTCCCCCGGTAATGAACCATTTGAAAGTTGTTTTTTCAGAAAAGAACATAATAAATAAAGATAAAAATGTCAACATCAGTGGAGCACGTGTTGGCCAAAGTGGACGCAGAAACCCTGGTTCACCTGGTCAACTAGGGTTAACCTGGTTCAGGGTTGGAACCGCAGGGTTGGTGGTTCACATCCTGGGACGGCTGGTGGGCTAGGGTGCCCCTGAGCAAGGCACCCAATCCCCATTGGTCCCTGGGAGAGTGTTGCCCACAGCTGTGTGTTCTCTACTGGTGTGTGTTGGCAGGGTTAAACACAGAGGTCACGTTCATTATCACCAACATACTTCACATTCTATTCAACATCGCTGCAGACCCAACGTTCGCTGTGCTAATGTGGCCGCGATTCTACACGTGCGCAGATTTAAAAGAACAAAACGAATCAGATTCACCGAGCATTGAGAGAAAAGTGTGATAACAATCGTGGTTGGAAGAATATCGATCATCTCGTGATGATCAGGTGAATCATTTGATCTTTTATTGTAAACAGAACCTTGCTTTCATCGTGAAACGTTTCCACGTGTCGTCGCATGGAGGAAGGCGTCGTGAGGACGCTGTTATCAGCAGCCCAACAGCGTTGAGGAGTTTCGCTGCCCCTGAGGTTTTTCAAAGGCATCCTTTCTATTTGATGGTGATGTTTTCATGTAAAGAACGTCTGACGCACGTGTGTTTGTTTGTGTGCGCGGTTGCTGCTTTTGGCTCCAGATTGACCACAAATCAAAGGTGCAGGTTCACGAGTACCACATAAGAGCGCAGAAATAAAGCTGCCAATCAGTCTTGAGATCAAACAGCCCACCCCCTCCCTCTGAAAGCGCCCCTCCGGGGGGGCCGGGGGGGCTCTGTGGCCCAGCGTGGCGTACGTCTCAGAGCAAACGCATCACGATTTCTCTTCTGAAGGACCAGAAACAGAGGTTGAGTGATTTCAGCACACGGGTGGACGTATTTGACGGTCTCCACGGAGACCAGAGCTAAAGTGCTGCAAAGACAACAGATAATGAGGCTGGGAGGACGCTGAGAAACGGCGATGATGAGAGATCTGTGTCACCGGGCTGGCTGTGGGCCAGGAGCTAATGCAGACTGTGAACCTTCAGGCTGAGACGGGCCGGCGTGCTGCTAATCTGACAGCCAGATTACAGCTGGGAATCTGCCACCAGATCGGATCCAGAACACTTCAGCTTCCGCGTATTGTAGCGCTGCACGGACGCTCGTTTCCTCCTTTTCCTCACGGCAAAGGTCGCGACACCTAAAGCAGCCAGCCGTTAAAAGGTGTGTCACATTTTTATGGAGGTGGAACTGTGTGTCTTTTAGGTCGATGGTCCGATAATGAAATAAATGGGTTCCTGTCTGTCTCAGGTCCAGATGATCTGAGGCCCAGCAGCACCAACGTAAAGGTTCCTCTTCATGTTCTGTGCTTCAGAAGCAGAACTGCCTGCACTTTTCTCTGCACCTTTTATTCTTCAACTCAATCCCACCAGGAACACCTTCTTTTTTTACACAATTAATAATAGTGGCAGAATAAAAGACGGTGTTATTTATAGCAGCCGTGACAGTAATTCCTTATTTCCCCGCAGCCAAATTGATCTGAGAGGGAAATGTTGGCTCATCTTCACCATTGTTCCCTCAGTACAAACTCACCCGCAAAGACAAAAGCACCTCTCCGCTTGTGTTACGTCAGGATAATTCTCCAAAGTTGTTCAAGTTCTCAAAGACGATGGACCCGATAAACGTGCAGAGAGCGCGCATGTGGGCATGGAAAGGTGAGGGGTGTGTGTGTGTGTGTGTGTGTGTGTGTGTGTGTGTGTGTGTGTGTCGCGGACGCTGCGTGCAGAAGATGTTATTACATAAATGGACTATGCAAGACAGACTTTGATATTATCATAATTAAAAGTGAGCGGCACCATATGGTGAGGAAGAGGAAACAATCACACTGAAAGCTTCCCAGTGAACACAGAAGACATGAAATGCTCATTTTTCAGGCAGAAGAATGGACGAAGCCTAAACGGGCGCTTTTCAATAACCTTCCCGTCTCCTCGCCCAACGCCTGGTCAGAGCCCCGGACCGGTGAGGCTGGGCTACTTTATGCTCCAGGAATAGTGGAGTCATGTGGCCGCTCTGCGGGATCTGTTCCCCCGGCAGGAAGCTGTTATATGGTTACAGTTATTTTTGTTGTCTGTCTGGGGATAGTTTTTACAGCGCTCAGAGGATCGATAATTGTCATAAAAGGACCTCGTCACCCGGTGCCCTCTTTGGGCAGGACAGCCAGGTGGTGTGTGTAGGTTATGGAGGTGTGTGTGTGTGTGTGTGTGTGTGTGTGTGTGTGTGTGTGTGCGTGTGCGCATTAGTGTAACAGTGCTGGCAGATTGTTCATTCATGCTGTCATAGACAGGCGGGACGACCTGGGTTGCAGGTTCTGTGACCGTGTGGAGTTCTGCAGCATTGGCTTTGAAGATCACAGTTTAACCCGTCCAGTTGTCTTTGGTGTCTGCCACAAACTACATCCAAACTACCCCCCCCCCCCCCCACACACACACACCCTCCTGTGGGTCTGTACTGTCGATGTGGAACACAGCCCCGGAGATGTCGGCAGCCCCGGGCTCTCAGAGAGGAGGTCCTTTAACAGAGAAGGCAACGGAAGCCGGCACCCAGCTAATTGGTTCCTGCGTTAGCGGCAAATAGAGACGTGTCGGAGTCAGCACTTTAGTTCCTGCTTTCCCTCCCGTTCTTCCCTCCTTCTCCCGGTCTGGCAGGCACAGATCCAGCTGGTCTGATGGTCGTGATGTCGCTGGATGTCTGGACGAGGATTTGAAGGCAGCGGTGACGCTACACAGCTTTTCTGCTTCAGGAAAAAGAAACCGAACTCCCATCTGTTATTGTCGCGTTGTGTCCTTTTGTGTGTCCGATCCACAGTCTGTTCCAGATGAAGGTCAGTACAGGACGTGGCGGTTTAGCTCCGCCCACCCCACACAGCCGATGGCCCAAATGACAGAGACGCTGCAGTCTCGTCTAGATAATCACAGCTTATTGGCGTGTGTGTGTGTGTGTGTGTGTGTGTGTACACGCTGAGAGGAGCAGTACGTGCACCCTGCTGAGCAGGGGTGAGCCGGAGGAAAACAGGCCGTTTGCAGCTCTGATCACAGAGTAAATGTGTGGTCAACCACAGGCTGCTGCTGTGTGTTTATCACGGCAGGACCTTCAGCTCAGACAAATCTCATCCTACGTCCTCCTGTTCTTCCCAGAAAGGGGTAAAAGTAGAACGTTTGTTTGATTTTTTTTGTTCTTAGAGGTGTTGGGAAACACACGAGTGCACGTATGTTTCCACCATCTTGTGTTCACCAGAACCAGCGTTAGGGAGGACCAACTGCTGAGATGAAGCCTGACGAGACATGTCCAACATCTCCGAGGCCTCCTCCTGCTGACCCCCCCCCCCCACTCCGTCCCACTGCATTAAAGATTGATGGAGCTGTAAGTGAAGGCTGGAGCCTGTCTCCTCCTGTGGTCTGGGCCTGCTCTCTGCTCCGGCTCCTCTCCGCTCTGCTCCCTCTGCCTCGCTGTAGTTGTGTGAAAGCGGTTGAATGAAGCCGTCCGCAGCGAGCGCTTCTCAGAATAGGCCGACACGTCACATCACAACAAGCTGAGTGATAAATGCACCCCGCTGCCTGTGGCCAGTCGTACAGAGGTAGATTTGACTTCCTGGAAACGACTGCGTGTGTATTTGATTTGTGTATCTGCATGTCGGCGTACGTGAGGTGCATTTATGTAATGCATTATGAATGTCACCACAGAGCAAAGATATATGAAAGGAAGTGGTAGGAGAAGCCAGATGGCAACGCTTTCCTTCCGTTAGCGGGGCATGTGTGCATACGCGTGTTTGGGTGGTGCAAGAATGCAAGAGGTCACTTACAAAGATGCAAAAAGAGCCATAATTAATAGAACAGCAGCAGATCGGAAGAAGAGGATTCAATCAGCCCTTATGATGATAATAATCAACTCATTCCACCCAGTAATAACTGATTCAGAACCTTTTCCTAGGAGGTCTGGCCCAGTCCTGGTGTGACAGTAAACACGTCTATAGCGTGTTATTTGAGCTGGTTAAGAGTGTGAGGATGTGAGAGAAAAAGATCCGTCTGCATGCGAGCGTTGAAGGTAGAGGCGCGAGCACGGATGTGTTTCATGCATCCGCCAGTGCGGTGTGTTTGTGGGCGTGTACGCGAGAGAGGAGCCGACTCACGGCACTTTCAGTCATGTCTCCCACATGTAGCCGTGAAGGTGTCGCGTTTGGGTGCACGCTCTTCGTGCATGTTTGGGGCGTCCTGAAAAAGCCCGCCTCGGTCCGGTCGGCTGCTGTGACCCCTCCTAAAGCCTCGGCAGCAAAGCGCAGCAGCAGCATCCTGAGATGTGACAAACACACTCCAGGAAATAAGCCCACTGTGATACAGGCTGGAAATTGAATAAAACGACTACGACTGCAATAAAAATCCTCCAAACCAACGTTTTAGGCTTTCTGGCTCGAGAACAATTACAGTGATAGAATCACCGCAGCAGAGCCACACTTAAGGATCCTCATTAATTTCAGAAGGCCATTCATCTGCTACGAGGAAGCAATATCACATGATAATAATTGTACGGAATAATAACAGCTGTGAGCGATGGCAAATGGGGATGAATAAATAAGACTGACTAAATAAATGATCAGTGATTGTTTGGCTCTAAGTGCTGTTGCTGTGCATCCTGATTTAGATGAAGCCCTCAGCCATCCCTCAGTGGAGCTATGGTCCTAACGGAAGAGAAATGGCTAAAAAGCCCCATTCTTCTTCATACCTTCAATATTCAATGAGAGTGCTAATTGCACCTCGCTGAGAGAAAGAAGAAAAGGGAGGGAGGCAGCGCAGAGAAGGAGGGATCTACTGGCTAATGGTCCGTAGGGGGAAAATAAAGGAGGAGGGGAAAAGAGGGATTTCAAAAGTTAGACATATCCTCAGGAGGTTCCTTTCTCTGTGTTTTTACCTGTGCGTCTCTTAGCTATAATGCTAATGCTCATTAGCCAGTCTGTGTGATATCCCCTGAATTACGGCGACTGTTTGGGGGCCGTCACCGGGAGCGCTCTGGTGCAGAGAGCACCCTGTGATTACACACTAGCTTCACCGCTATCAACCAGAAAAAAACCTTTTTTTTTTTTTCTTCCAAAAAATCTTTAGTTTTACCTCAAAAGTTAGTAGGAATACATTTGCTCAAGGTGCAGCCACTGAGCAAGAACTGGGGATGCATACGCATTAAAAAGTCTCTGCGTGGATAAAAAGCCAGCGCAGCGTTTTAACCTGCACTCAGGCGCCGTAGCTTTCCGCTTTCTCTTTGCTGGAGTATTAGAACAGTTAGTCCTGATCTCTGGATCTCCTTCCTGAGATAAACAAAAGAGGTTTAAACAAAGAGACGAGAGAGGAAAAATAAAAACAGAAAGGATTCCTAAATAAAGGTGCACAGACAGTAAAACGTGAGGGCAGATTTAACGTCTTTTACGAATGAATCTGGGGACCACAGGGGACGGTGTCCCAGACTGCCCCCCCCGCTGTCCCCTAGAATTGGGCGGGCGAAATACTGCCGAGGAGAGCGTTTTCTCATAAATCACACCATCCGCCAAACAAAGCAATAAAGATGTTTATTTGCATTATTGATAGTAAGGTATCGCCTCGGGTGAGCTTAGAGCAGGAAGTGTGTGTGTGTGCGTGTGTTTGATTCTTAGAGCTGCGTGTTCACTCAGGTGGGGGCTGACCAAGAAAAACATATTCTGGCTGACATCCGTGTAGACGTGCAGATGATCAGAGATCAGCTGAATGTCTGAGTCCAAGCGTGAAAGTTCGTGCTGGCGGATACGGAATTCTGGAATAGATGTGCAGACTTTATGGGGGGCTGAGTGTCTGTCTCTGCATCCCAGCTCAGTCTTTTTATGTTCCAGTTGTGCCTTCAGGGATCATTTACAACTCTCGACAATTTTATAACAGCCCATTCAGTGCTATTTATATTGATCACAGGGGCTGCCAAAGTCAGGCTCGGAATACAGACTTTTCCAGAGTCCCACTCTCATTCCTCCTCTCAGCTGTGGTTCTTATAGCTTGACTTCCATTATAGTTTCTGTCTTTCCCCCACAAACAAGTGTGAAATCTCTCTTGAAATGAGGTTGAAGTCCGTGTTTCCTGGCCCCGGCTCGGCGTTGAGCTGGTGGGCCTGCTAATTAAAGAGCAACCCAAGCCCGGCTCTGTCTCAGTATGAAGCTCAGCTGGTCAGTCAGCAGCATTCCAGCTTAAGCTCCGGCCTGGTAGACTCATTAAGGCCAAACCTAAGTGCTTAGTTTGTGGCTGTGAGGCGCGTGTGCGATGTGTCGCAGCGTGTATGTGCGAGTGTGTAATGAACGAGTACAGGCCTGACCCCTCTTCTGCTGTAACTCAAGTCGGTCCACTGGAACCCAAACTGGACTCTTGGCTCGATACGCGTGGCCTTCAAGCATTCGGCGTTTAATCTGAGGAGGAGTGTGAAGGGCTTCCGTGTCAGACGCGCTCCTTTCCGAGATATTTCCGTACGTGCAGCAGTGTTTGAAATGTGAAAATATTAATAATTTAAGACGAGCAGGACACACTGAAGCAACTGGAAAAAGGTGCTTCTGCTCCGTCCGGTTCACATGAACACTAATTTTACCTTCATCCAAGTGATGACAAATATGAAATGACTTTCTGGTGTTCCAGGGAGGACTGGGATTGAGGGACTACCTGCGTTTGTTATCTTAATGTGCAGCTCTTGGCTGGACATGAGCAGAGTGCACAGAGGTGGGGGGGATTTGCGGGCAGTGACGTGCTTGATGGACTGAGAGAGCACTGCATCCTGGGCCTGGCAGCTTTATGAGCCCAGCGAGACCATAAAGACTCAGGTTGTGCAGGCTCTTGTGCTGCTCCCCGGGTTAAGGTTAGAAAAGCACACAGGGTAGAGGAGAGGATGTGTGTTTGGTCAGAGTTCAGGCTTATCTGAGCTCTGCTTTCCCACTCACAGCAGCCGCGGCGACAAAGGTTAGCTCAGTTACAGAGCGGGGCGTAACACAAACCGGCTTCGACGCCGCAAAATAAAAACAGAAAAAGAGCGACGCCACATTAGCAGGACTGCACACGAGCGGGCGCGGGATGACTGGAAGAAAGGACGATTTCCTGCTTTTCACATACCTGCGACGCGCCGCTGACAGATGGATGGGTCAGCGTTTGTTTTAGCGGCCAGGTCTTGGGATGACACGAGGAAGCACTGAAAGAGCTGTATCAGTGTTTAGACAGATACCGCTGGGCCTGGAAGACACCCGCTACCCCCAGGCCTTCAGGGCGAGAGCCACCGCGTATACGTCCTGCTTACACATCAGACAGAAACAGCAAATCATTTGGACGCATCACATGACGACAGGCACAAGGTACAGGCGCTTCTTGAGACCCATCACCAGGTCCATTTTATCCCTAACAAATACCATTAGACAGACCGCTGTTTCCACAGCCAATTATTTTTTACTGTGTGTGTTTGCCCTTGTTTTCATAGCTCTCTTTGTGACTGGAGGTGGCCCACTTGGCAGGAAGTTTAGCAGTGTTTTATGGAGTAATCCTCATTGTCTCAGCCTCTTCGTGCTACGGACCTAATGAGAGCAGGTTGGGGAGGAGAAGGAGATCAGGCAGCGAACACAGACGTGTTTGGACACAATGGGAACGTGCAGGCCTGTACGGGCCCCTGTTGTTACTGAGGACCTGCTGATGGAGAACAGGGTTTTCACCCTCCCAAACGGGGAGCGATTAGGACCTTCACACCTAAAGCCGAGGCCTCTAACAAGATGAGCAGCTGAAAGAGAGAAAGGACGAAACGTGTGAGCGTGCAAAGCCGTCAGTGGCTCCAAAACTGTTCCGTTTGTCGCGGCTGAACAACAGCGCCGACGTGAGTCAGTGACAGCGCGACCTCTCGCTGTTTGTGAGGCCTGTGAGCGAGCGTTCCCCTCACAGCCTCTGACAGTAAAGTGTGAATCATCGGCCGTTTCATCACAGTAGATCACTGTCGTCAGAGCGATCGAATGGGCGTTGTAGCTATTCCAGGCTGGTTTTCCAGTAACGACGCACCGCAACACTTTCTCACAGTTCTCTGCAGACCTTAGTCAAAAGAATCGGCTGTTCTGAGGACTAGAAATACACATTTCTGTGTTGCTCAGTAGTGTTTTCATGGCCACTTAGTATATATTTACATGTGATACATATATACACACACACAAACACACATACATCTATCTATATCTTCCACTATCTACATATATACAGTATATACACACGTATATATCATAATCAGGTCTTCCCTCTAGTTAAAAGGCACTCGCATTTGTTGCTGACATCATGTGTGACGGTGTGAACGCTGGTGCGCGACCACAGCTCATCTGCCTGCTTCTAAGCCCAGTTACAAAGTTGGGGGGGGGTTCAAAGAAAACCTGTGGTGACGGTGGGTACACGGGAGCTCAGATGTGTGTGCAAATGTTATCTTCACGGGTGAATGTGCGTGTTCTCACAGATCTTCACATGCGAAGCCACCATCCGTGCTGGGGTCTCAGAAACGGAATGAATTAGGCTGTAAAGGTTTGATGGTGTTGCTCACCAGAACGTGAGAAACAGTTGAAAATGCACATTTCTGGGTTCTGCTGAGCAACTTTAGGTGATAAATGGTGCTTTTCAAAACACTTCCATGACATTAAAACAGCTGAATTTACATTGTAACCCAGAAAATCTGCCAATGGTTCCAACAGTGTGCGCAGGTCCTGTTGAAGTGTGCAAGAATTCTGGAAAAGAGTTTTATTTCTTCTTATGGTTTTTTTGTGCAAGGACAGGTGTGTGCGTGGCTGAAGTTGTGCGCCAATAAACAATACGTTGATACAGAAATGAATTAGCAGAACCGGCCTCACATTGCAAACTGTCTTAGCGCCATGTGCAGCGCTGCTGTCAGGAAGCACGTAAGGAAACAAACCACCTGTCCAAAGTGCCGTGCAAATGAAAAATAAAACCTCCAGTTTATTTTACCATTAATGGTCTAATCAGCCTCTCGAAGGGTGTGTGTGTGTGTGTGTGTGTGTGTGTGTGCGCGCGCGCGCGTGTGCGGGTGTAAATAAAAGCAGAATTAAAGGGACCAAAAAAAAGAAGCAGGAATAAAATGCGCCAAGTGGCTGCAAAACAAAATCAAACCTCAGTGGGATGAAGCAAAATAATCACTATTTTAATTACCAAAGTATGACCAGAGATTCTGTTGGGTTTCTCCCGTTTCCAACATTACAACAGATGGTCAATATTGATTTCAATCTGGACCGGATCTGTCGCATCCTTAACATAAGCTTATTTATATCCAGCCTTTATATAGAGAGTGATTTGGATTTCTAGAGTCTAGAATTTACCCTCCAATCGCTCATTTCTTGTCTTACAGTTGTGTTTGTTTTCCTCTTTAATGTGACAGTTTGATACAAGCCGCACTTTCCCAGCATTGCGGAAAGAATGGTATCTATTTCTGTTCCTTCCTGCCGCGGCTGCGAGAAAGCATCCATATCTTACCAGAACCCATCGCGGGTCTCCCTAGACCCGTATCTCTGACAGTCGCACAGTGAGAGGCTGCTTCCTGCTTGGTTTGCCCAGTCAGTACCAGGCCTGTCTTACCGGCTGCTCTGACATGTTCCCATGTGAACTTTGACCCTGCTTAAATGAAACTGCTGCGAACAGCCTCACAGGAAATCATGCTCTGAACCTGTGGCCTCGGAGAGGGTTAAACATGAAACATCAAACCAAGGCTTACCTTTATTTAGAAAAAAAGTGCTAAATTCTGAATCAAAAAAAAAAAAAAATGCAGATTCTGCTTGTATCACAACCTACACACATCTGAAGTGCAAACCTGCTCTTCCCCCTTTCAGCCTTGCTTTCACTTTGACTGTCCTCCTGTTCTGAAGACTGTAAACCGCCACCCTCCCACTCTGAGGGTGGAAACAGTACGAAATACAACGAAAACACGGTCCTGTGTCAGCGCAGTCACGGCTGCGGCAGCCGCTAGTAGGTGATGCCGGTAAGTCTAATTTTGAGTGTGGAGTCGGATGCTGTGATGTTTCATATCCGGCCGGCTTCTCCTGCAGCCCAGGTGGGATTAACTGGAAAATTATCTGTTGGAGAAATCTGTTGAGGGAAAAGCGGAAGAGGACTAGTTGTTGAGGACTGGTGCATTGCTGAGTGGGGGCGCGAGGGAGAGTGTCTGAGATTGGAAAATAAAGAAGGAGGAGCGACAGCACTGCAGAGCAGCGACTGTCTAAGAAAGTGAGCGTAGAGGCATCTCCATCAGCCCTAATAGAAACATGCACTGGCCCATTACGGGAAGATGTTTGAGAATAAATCATCTAACATGGCCCTTTTCAAAGCATTACCCTGTCAAATCGAATCCAGCCCACCTCAGTGCCCCCCCCCCCATCCTCGGTAAGCAAAGCCGTTTGCTGCCTCAGGCAAGGGCTGGGAAGGCAAGAGCAAAGTCACAGCAGCGCCGCGTCACCACCACAGCGGCTCCACTCAGGCTGCGCATGTGGCAGGAGCTGGCCCACATTGTGAAGCGTGAACCTTTGGGGTTAACTCTGAACCACGAGGGGCACATTCAAATTTCAAACTCATCTGGCTTTTTGGAGAGCAAGAAGGGAAACAGCCTGGTAGAAGTCAATGCATCTGCTGCCGTGACCACTGAGAGGGGGCCGTATTCCCGTCTCCTCTGTGGCCACGTGTGGTTTCCACCACACAATGCGTCCCCTCTCCTCCTGGGAACCATCCCACCAACCTCTGCGGCAAAACACGGATGAAACCCCAGCAGAGTTTTACAGGCGCACGCTGACTTTGCATGAAGAGATGATAGACTCAGACGTTGTAGCAGGGCTATGTGCACTTTTGTTTTAATGTGCATGTTTTGAAAATGGGAATGACCATTGCACCGGCTTGGCAGGGTTTCTGATAGATGAGAACTGCTTAGTACGGGTTTGCGCTTCCGTTCTCACTTAAGGACAAGCCCCATTGATCGGTGGGCTGTGGGGCGACGAGCCCTATGTGATTTTCCACGGCTCCCTCCAGTGCTGAAGCAGGCTTCTGCTCCCTGTGAGAGGGCTCAGCCTGCTGACTGACAGCGCTGGATCAGGGATAGTGTGTCTTCCCTCAGTGCCAGCACAGCTAGAAGTGATAAATACTGGCAATCTGATCCAGAGACAAGAGACGCCTCTGCCTCCGACAGAGTTCAAACTTAATGCACTTCTCTTCTTTTCAGCCAAGTCCAGGAAAGCTTGGCTGGGGCTCGCCGCGCCTGCCGTGGCCGGGCCAGGTAGACGTAAGCGAAGGCGAGCAGCTGTCGCCCAGTTGCTAATCCCCAGTCCATCACCATTTCAATCTGCCTGGGCCTTTCGTTCCCATTATTCCTAAAGCCTCTCCTATTCAGTATTCCCATTACACCCACAGGACAGAGACATTCTCTCAGGTCTGGAATATTTATGGGAAGTTTATTTTATCTGTATTTGTTATTATTATTTAGCATTATTGCTACTCTTGTGCAAATAGTGCCCATAGATTTCCAAGTCCCTGCCCTTGCGGTAATGGCAATGTAAACATGGGAAAGTAATTTGAATTCTAACAAAGTGGAGATTAGCTGGCGACAGTTTGTGGCACGGACGATTATTTCTAAAATAATCCTGTTTTGATATGCATCTGTGTCCTGGCAGGAATTTTCAATTTGTTTTCCCATTGCTGCATGTAAACAAGCTCCAGTGTCTCCTTATCGTGGCATTGCATGGTCGAGGAAGAGCCCCCCCCCACCGCCCAGCCCCCCCACAACCTGTCTCCTCCGTGCTGCGTCTGGTTGGAGTTGCCGGGCTGCTTGTCTGGGTTTCAACAAGTCTCTTTATCAAAAAGTAGGTGGGGGGGGGGGGGGGGGGGGGGTTATGTGTGTACCTGCAAGTCATTTGCAAACATGAAGTCCTCAAAATGCAGCCTGAATGTGTTCTGCTTGAGGGCTTCTCTCCGCTCCCCGTCTGAATAGGCAAATGTGCAGCATGGCAAAATGGCCTCCTGTCTGCCAAAGCAGCCATCCCACCAACGGGCCTGGGGCGGCCGATAAAGTTTTATACTTTTGATTGTCAACGACGGGGAAAGGAATCCACTATTTACTCGCATCACGAAAAAAAAATCCACTTTCACTTAATACAAACTCCACTCCCAAAATAAGGATAAATGCTTTATAGCAAATATTTGTAGTCAGGTGATTTGGTTTTTTTAGGGGGGTTATTCTTTTCACCTGCCTGTAAAAGTGGAACACCACATAAACTTATCAGAGAGAGAGAAAACAGCTGTTTACCTGCCTGCCTCGCCCACAGACACAGAGGCGGAGACCAATTTATCATTTGCTGATTGATTGCTTCTGCATGAAGCTAATCAGCATGTAGCTTCTCGCTTCTCAATGTTTATGGGGATTATGGGAGGATAAATGTGGTAATCCCCCATGTTGTGCAGGACTTCCAATTATCCCGCCGCTTCACAAAAGATAAGGTCACCATAGATTTAACCTATTAATTCATTATAAACCCTCTGACATCAGTCCACTGGTAATTTCACAAAAGTTGGGCCCCACTTTAACCAGTACGCTGAATCTGAAGTCAGGGATGCTAACGCCTGATGCAGGAGCATCAACCCTAACCCTAACCCTGGCAGACAGAGGTGAACGTCTCGCCCATGTTGGCGGTCCGGATCGATTGGGGAACGGATGGCTTACATGCAGAGATCGTTAGCGCCCCACCCCAGGTAAAGCCCTGTGACTCAGGGCGCCGCACCAGCTGCAGGTACCCGCTCAACCGCGTCCTTGGACCCAGTGCAACTCCCCGCCTCCAAATTGAATGGGAGGGTCTTTGATCCAGCCTGGGAAGTTTAGGTAGTTGCCGGGAATTACGTATCAAACTTTTTGAAAAAAAAAAAAGTCTTATTGACAAAGATGGCTTGAATATTAAACCTCTTCTTTCCAATCCATTAAAAGCAAGCGAGATGGGAAGGTGCAGACTGGCCTGGCTGGCAGTGCTAGTCACCTCCATATCCCCCCTCATTAATCTACTCTAATACATCCACAGCAAAGAGCTGCTTTCCCAGGCAAGAGCAAGCAGGCCTTAAATTACAATACAGAGGAGTGGAATCATTACTACTTTTAATGTTCCCAATCTAATTGAGGCATTAATTTAAGTAGAGTCTCCAGTGGGGATTATTCATAACTGCTTTTTAATTTAGAAGGCTGAGCAGCGGAAATATTCCCTGGATCGGAGGCAAACTCTGTTTTCTTGGTGCAGCAGGACGCACACGGCGGCGGAGCAGCGGCGTTTAACAACCACACCGTTCCAAACGCAGCTCCGCTTTGGTTCCCTTTTAATAGCAAAGAGCAGGAAATTCTGCAGAGTGTGGCAGTTGGACAAAAATACCATCTTATATCAATTTTCTACCCGAGTGACTTCGACTTTAAGCTAATTAACCCACAGGCCTTGCTCAAAAATAACTTTTGTTTAATTAGTCTGTTGTGTTCTCTCTTTACATTTTACACATGCGCTGCAAATCAGAAAGCCACAGGTTAAATGCACGAGGCGCCCCGTCCCTACGATAAGCATGAGCCGAGGCTTCCTCCCTGGGAGGGGAGGAATTCTCCACGCGAGGGCCGGTTCACTGCAAATAACATTTACATTTCAAAGAAAATGAGGAGCCACAGTCGTTTCCTGTTGAGGGTTTAGGAACACTTCAGCTCCAAGGCTGCTACAGGTTCTGCAAGAAGGGAGAAAATGGTGCAAAAAGCAACAGATTTTGTTCTGTGAGGATGTTTCACGCCTGAAACTCCAGAGTTGAACATTTTCACTTGTTGCAAAGGTTTTGGACAGACAGTCTTTACACCCCCCAGCACGTGTGTTGGACAACATTTCCATAGATTCTGACGGCCTTGTGTTAACCACACACCCTGAACACACCTTTGAACCAATCAGACACCAGACTGGAAAAAAGTTTTACTTAAATCCTTTTTTGAGAAGCTGCAAGAACTCCCTAACCAACCACGCAAGAACAAAATTATGGATTTTGTTTGTCTGAGAGCAAGAAATCTCTTGGTGAATACCTGATAGCCTTTACCGGTACCCGGAGTGGACCCCAACTCAGTGTGAAGGTTTTGGTTTTATTCAATTTTTCTGAGAAAAGTTCTGTTTCTTTGTCTTCTGTCCCACATCTGTCACCCCTGGCGACATGTGTTGGTGATTCTAGGTTTGTTTTTTTTTTTTTTTTTTTTTAAAATCCAACTCTATTTATGTGATTCAACTCATTCACTGAATCACGGCGGCCGAGCGGGGCGGATCAGAACCGGAAGTGCATCTCGAACCACAGCAGTTCAGTGAGGAGAGAAGCCCCTTCACACACATACACACCCACACACACACACCGCCCTCGGGGACGTAAGGCACACTGATACCATGGTCGTCCCCCTATGGCACTAGAACCAGGCGGTGCGTGCCATCTGGATCTGGGAGGAGGGTTTGTTAGAGGGGTGTTGAAACCGAATGGTACATGCTTCGACCGTGTGTGTGACCATCTGGCTTGGCATACTGTGTATCAGTAACTCTGAGCAGGGCTGCACAAGAAAAGAGGCGGTGGGGAGACGGATGGATAGAGACAGAGGGGGAGATCGCTGCAGGGTTAAAAGCAGCCAGAGCTCAGTGGCACCGCTTTGATAGATGTGTTCTGAGCATCCCCCCCCTTACTGAGAAGACTAACTCAGCCCGTTTAAGCACTCGTGCACAGTCTCATCTCCACCAACTCTTCCAGTTACATTCTGATGAATCAGCAATTTATAAAATACATTAAATGATCCCTTATTTGTGATAAAGAGCTTCAAAAAAATATTTTTACCACAGGGACAAAATTCTGATTGTTTCATACGCAGTAAAAAACAATTTATTTTTCAAACTAAAGCTTTAAAATACCACAGAAAATAAGAGTGATGGATGAGGTGAGTCTTTACCCGACTCACCTCTGGACTCATCCAGTATCAGCAGCTCCTCACGCGTCTCCATCACACAGTCACATTAACTGATCTGTGGTTCCATCGAGTTAAAAACGGGAAACATCACCGCTATAAGTCTCATTAATTTGCCGGAACAACCACAAAAAAAGACGGGTAAAGAGAGGGAGAGACCGAAGAGGAACCCGACCTCCAGCTGTGGGAAGGCCGCCGGCAGCAGGCGCGTTTCAGGTCTCCGAGCTGCACGCCGTCTTCAAACGGCGCTGGCCGAGATGCAGCGGGAGAAAAGGAGACAGGACGGGATGAAAAGACAGAAGCCAGGATTTATCTGAGGTTCCTACATGTGGCCCCACTCATGTCTGCATCAGGCCAAGCGTGGTGTCCATATCCCCTTAATATTTCATAGGTTCCTTCAAAGAGTTCCTGCTGCCCTCCGTATGGGCCCAGCGTAAGGATCCAGACGTCCTACCTGGTATCCTGAAACTGTATAAAGTTACCACACACACACACGCACGCACGATCAAAAGGACTTGGTCAGCATTTTACAACATTTCTAGACAACCTGGCACGAGGAGCGCCAGACAAACAAACAGATTTCCCCCAACACGCGTGAGCTGCAGACGGGCATTAGCATGTAGAACCTCTCCTTCAAAAAATACGTGATGAAATGAGTGCGGTTCTGAAGGGCACCGAGGGAAGGGGATCGGGTTCCTAAACACATCGTAGATTTTGCAGGATTGTAAAGTCACTCTTTCTGATGTCAAACTTCTGAAGGCCTGCACACACCTCCTCCAGCCCCCGACCCACAGAAGCCAAGCGAATGGGCTGGCCATTAACCATTTAGAAGTGGGGGCCAGCATTTTAATGAAAACCAGGCTGCGGACCGGCACCGGACCGGACCGCTCTGTTTCTGATTACTGCAGCAGCACAGATACATTTATAGGGCTGGATGTGGTGAAATGTGTGCTGATGCACTCGCACTGGGGGGGGGGGGGGCACCTTTCAGTTTAGAATGATGGCGAACACATGGCATCCTTCAGAACCAGACTCTAGAGTAGGTAATGAGCTGTGTGCTGTACGGACCGGCACAGGGACAGCTTGAATCATACGTAACCCTTCCGGATGCTGCTGACAGGTAACAGGGAGGGCCCCCCCTCACCTGTGTTGAGTCATGTGGGGGTCGAGGCCCCGCCTGAACAGGTAACCTGAGCGGAACCAACAGAAGGTGGCACGGCCCAGATTCTTCTCCGCTAGCAGCTTTGAGTTTCACAAAATTCGATGCGACGTCCATGCGCGCGAGCAAAGAAAACGCTGGTGACAATCGGAAGAGTTCAGCGTGTGTCTGAGAGGGAGAGAAGAAAAACGTGGTACATGTGTTAATTATCCGTCTAAACTCGCTTTAAATGAGATGAAGTGATGAAAACCACTTGACACATGTCCTGAATTCCTGTCGTTACCCTGGAATTTGGCCCCGACTCGTACTCAAACACAGCGTGGCGTCATTTTCCTACTCGGTGGCCATCAAATGATGGTGGAACCTGTGTGGAAATGTTCTATTTCCTGCAGTTATTCAAGTTACGGTCGCGATCGTGGATTCTTTTATCACATTTCCTTAGACGATGCTGCTTTTTACACGACATTTTGCTCCTCGTCCATTTCTTTTTTCGGATGCCGTGAATAAGAGGAGAATGAAGGTGCCGGGGTCATAACCACGCCGCCATCCCATAACCAGAAACGACGGAGCGTGTGGCGGCGTCGCAGCCCGTCCAGAGATGCTCCGCTCGGGTCCCCCGGGCCAAGCGCCAAGTGGCTGAGAGGACTTGTTCAGAAGACATGCCTTTGTAAACACACATGAATCTTTTGTGCTGCTCCGCCGTCACGCCGCCCTCTCCCTGCACACTCAATAAACTGTTTGTTCCGAGTGTCTCTCTCGCCTTCATGCACTCTGCGTCGCTTCGGCTCCCCGTGCCAAGGATATGAAGCGCCACTCTCGCCCGCTTTTCCTCTGCGACGGGAGGCCGCTCAGAGCGTCCTCGCCGCCGTTGTTTCAGTCCGTTTCCCTCCGAACGCTTTTATCGTTTCTTCCAAGCGCCGCGTCGGGGGAGAATCAAAGATCTGTTGCTAGTTTGATGCTGCTAAAACCCAAACCCCGGAGATACGTGCAGTTAATATGTGAAACATGCAGCGAATTAGAAAGAACAGGGTGGCGGCTCGGGTGACGGAGGACGTGCCTGTGAGTAGAGACGATAAGGTCATGTACCGCGGCAGGGATACCTCCTCTCCGCTTACCTCGCTAGTTACAGAATTCATGTTAAGATGCTTGCCTCTTCTGTCTTTGAGGCTTGGATATTACCACAGTAAATTAAGGCATCACTTTTTGAGCGTTTTAGACATTTTGAGGGAGCAGCTGTTGCTAAATTAGGCTCCATCCTCAAAGACAGGACAAGGAAACTGAGCCTGTTTCCATTTTGACATTCCTGTTTTGTCTGGTTTCAGGTTTGTCTTCCATGTTTAATCACAATGCGGCCTGAAGGCCGGTCCATGACCCGCCCATTTGATGTGCGCAAGCTACATTTGTTGGTTGAAAACTAGTTTTAGCCGCTATATTTGCAGCGTCTGGATTTAACCCTTAGTGGTCACATGGGTGTGATTATCTCCTGACCTGAACTCTCTCTTCTCCTGTCCTGTTCAAGGCTTTAGGTCCACGCTGCTCCTTGACCCTTGCTAAAGTAAGCTGCTTTTAATTCATCAATGGACAGAAGTTAATTGCTGTGTCACAACGTCACACATGCAACAGAGCCGTTATTTTGTGGGGTGTAAGGGTAAGAAGATTAGAGGGACCAGATGTCTGAATGTTTGGATTTAGCTCAGACAAGCTCGGCTCAGACTGACAGTGAGAGAAATATGAAACAGCCTTTATGACAGTACCTGCTGGTGGGCGTCCGGTAACCTCAGGTCGACAGCCCTGATTTGAGCCTGGGAACCCCAACCAACAGGTCCAAATCAGTTTTTCGAGAAGAGAACCAACACATAATTCTATCAAAAGAGATGTGATGACTGTTCTCTTCTCAGAAGCCCAAATATTAAATACAAACTGAGCTGACAGAACATAAATCTTGCATTGGATGTGATGATGCTTGTTGGAGCCACGATTTACTTTGTATTCATCTAATTTTTAGATGGGTTTAGATGGGGTTTAACCTAGGGATCTTAAGAATCTGAATATATGCAACACACAGGCCACAGTTTTCTGAGGCTGTAAGTTACAGCAATGCTCGTAAATACAGCAGGTTAGCGTGTGGTCGGCTGACATCAGTTGTTTTGGTCTTCCAGATGTCTGTGGAGATACAGGCAGTTTTAGTGGGGACCCTCCAGATCCAGGGTCTGTGAGGCACATCTGTCCTGAGATCAGCAGCGTTTGATCAGAAGCGTGGGGGCCTGTGGCTGACGCCCAACAGATACAGGAGACAGAGCATTTGAAACTGTCCACAGGCCAGAGATATCACATGTATCTCTCACCCCCCTCTTTAAATCCCCAAACCTTTAGCTGCCATCTTTACCATCCATTGTAACACCCCCCCCCCCCCCCATTCGCCTCTCCGTGTCGTTAGACGTGGCTGCAAACTTGAGATGCCACATTAGATTTGCTTCTTTTAGCACCGTGGCCGGTTTTGTTACTCCGTCATCTTGTTTCTCTGTGATGTAGCACCCCCCCCCCGGGCTACATTAGCCTGTGTTGTGGGCATGTCAGTATGTCCTTGTGTGGAGGGAGCATCTCATCTCAGATTGATATGGGGGTGGTCTCTGGATGGTTTAGATGACCAGGTAACTTGTGTAAACCGGAACATCGCTGAAAACGCAACATTTTGCACACAGTTCAAAGGTAGTCTTGGAATAAAGTGGGAAACAACTTTAGGACTCTAATGACTGGTTGGGACTGGTTTGTATGGTTGCACTGTTAAGATGAGGATGGCGCCACGTTCTCATCGCTTCCTTCTCATTTCCCCGTGCAGCACATGTGCCCATCTCTTTCTGACTTCATTGGTTGGGGAAGGGGTGATTTTCCCTCTCGAGAGGAGCACGACACAGCTCAGAGCAGAGAGCGTTTGAAATCGCTGTCCCGCCTCTGAATTTCTCCGTCTGTGTTTTCTGTTAGTATTGGAGCTGACAGCCTGTCAGTAGAGGAAGGGCTTTGAACCTGAGGGCTCCTCTATTTTCCTAAGGCTAATCGCTACTTCAGGACAGGGGGGTGGGGGAGGACTGCCCCCCTAAACAAACAGTTGCTGCTGTAAAGATAGGGTCAGCCCCTAACGATATAGGTCAGTGGGGTTTTTACAGCAAGGCCTTTGTGGAGACAGATGCCAGAGATAGACAAATAGCAGGACGTTAGCTGTCAGCAGCAACAACAGCTACAGCAGCAGCAGAGTAGCAGCAGAGTAACAGTAGTAACAGTAGCAGCAGCAGAGTAACAGCAGCAGTAGCAGCAGAGTAACAGTAGCAGTAGCAGCAGAGTAACAACAGCAGCAGAGTAGCAGTAGAGTAACAACAGCAGTAGAGTAACAGTAGCAGTAGAGTAGCAGTAGAGTAACAACAGCAGTAGAGTAACAACAGCAGTAGAGTAACAACAGCAGTAGAGTAGCAGCAGAGTAACAACAGCAGCAGAGTAACAACAGCAGTAGAGTAACAGTAGCAGTAGAGTAACAACAGCAGTAACAGTAGCAGCAGAGTAACAACATCAGTAGAGTAACAGTAGCAGTAGAGTAACAACAGCAGTAACAGTAGCAGCAGAGTAACAACATCAGTAGAGTAGCAGCAGAGTAACAACAGCAGTAGAGTAGCAGCAGCAGTAGCAGCAGAGTAACAACAGCAGCAGCAGTAGCAGCAGAGTAACAGTAGCAGTAGAGTAGCAGTAGCAGTAGAGTAACAACAGCAGCAGCAGTAGCAGCAGAGTAACAGTAGCAGCAGAGTAACAACAGCAGCAGCAGTAGCAGCAGAGTAACAGTAGCAGCAGAGTAACAGTAGCAGCAGAGTAACACAGCAGTAGCAGCAGCAGCAGCAGAGTAACAACAGCAGCAGTAGCAGCAGCAGGTCAGGCTGCGCTTTAATAGCTGCTTGTTGCAGGAGAGGAAAATGACTGCAATGATGTACAAACGGTGGCCTGAGCCCTGGCTGGTGTCTCCACTCCCCCCCCCCCCCCACCCCCACACACACCCCTGTCTTTAAATGATTTGTCAACACAACAAGCAGATATTTTGGGGACAGTCAAGCTTTGATTTTTTCCTACGGCAGCATAATCATTTCACCTGCATGAGGTTTTTATTTGGTGACCGCTTCAAGGGTCTTTTTTCTGCCTGAGGAGCCACAATCTCCCCCTCCACGTGCTCGCACCTTTAACGGCTTCTTAAATGTCACAGAATGTCAGGCAGGGGGATAAAAGCAGAGGACCTCCTCCCAGTCGCCCGTGATCCTCAGTGGCTTCCTGCTCCGCCACAGGGCTGCTGGGCAGGGCGCGCACGCACTCAGGTGTGGCCCAGATTTTTACCGGTCCAGTGGCGACATGATTTAATGCATTTGCTCCTAAAGAGGCGAGTGAGCGGAGCTGCTTGTCGGGGGACGATCTGGCTGAGAGCACAGCGTGCCCTTACAGCTGTCCCCTCTCTGCCTGCTACTTAGGAGAACATCACTCCGACGCTGAGGCCTTCTCCGCAGCGTGCCGTCCAGCTCCCTCACAGAGAGCATCATATATTTTTTTCCCCTCTTTGTTTCCAACTGGTTTGAAGTCAGGCTAAGATGGCCGTGTATTCCCCGAGGAGCGGACCACTGCCGCGATGAAATGAGCATCAACACTACTCGATTTTCCATTGAGCTAACCAGGCAGCTCATCTCCATTAGTGTTTGTCTAACCAGCTCCAGGATCTCCTCAGCTGTGATCTCCCCACAAGCCAGCTGGGTGTTATGTGTGTGTGTGTGTGTGTGTGTGTGTGTGTGGTGTGTGTGTGTGTTGTGTGTGTGTGTGTTGTGTGTGTGTGTGTGTGTGTGTGTGTGGACACACGCCTGTGTGATTTCTGTGAGAAGAGCTCAGTGCTCTGAGCCCTACAGCTGTAACAGATCTGAGTGTAAGGCCATAATGGGGCTCCGTTAAGCTCAACAGCGTGAGCCTGTATCAATTACGCTGCGGCAGCGATACAGACGCAGCGTGCAGCCTTCAAAGACAAAGACTTGCGACCGCCCAGTGCCTCAGTTCCCCTGGCCACAAAGTCAGCTGGGTAACTTTCAGAAAACACACCCTCGAAGAGACACTGATAACAACGGCATGACTCCATTATGAATATACAAATTTGGGCCCTGACTGCACATCACACGAGCTTTATGTATCACTACGACACGCTGGACGTTCTAGAGAGAGAAGGAGGGAGCAGCGAAGACCACGGTCTCACATCTCGGGAGGAAATCTCTGTGCTCTCCGCAGAACTCTTTTGAACTGAGTGGACATATGGATCTAGTTGCTGACCTGGAGACCAGCAGTATGGATGAGCTATAATCCATGTAGATCTGTCTCTCCACGTAACCTTCTTCTCGATACCTTTGTACCGCTGCCTTCAATACGGCTCCAAAAGCCAGCAGATTTCTCAGAGGAGCTCAGCAGTGGAGGGAGTCTGAAGGTAAAACGGTGATGCCCAAGATGCACCGTGTTTTCCAAGACTCCTGCAATAACTGTCAGCTATTCAGCAGTGTGTGTGTGTGTGTGTGTGTGTGTGTGCGCACGCGCCGCTTGTGCGCGTGTGTTTGAGAGAGAGAGAATGTGCAAATGAATGAAGGTAAATGGCAGGGTATGAAGCCCTTCCCATCGTAATTTCACACTTGTCAGCTTCTGTGAAAAAACTTCACCTTTATGTGAGCAGAGCAGTGCCAGAAAATGTAAAGACGTCTTTGTGTTGTGGGCAGACGCATGTTTTCCTTTCTTTTGCTTTGAATAACACAGAATTTACGGCCCTTTCATTCCTGCTGATGGAGGTCCAGCTAAACACTCCAGGAACTGACTCAGTTTCAAGTATTGAGCTCTTCACCTGTAAATGCAGCAGAAGCTGCTGGAACTGCGTCCAGACACTAATAAACAATATGAGACAGCACCCAAATGGAGCCCTTCATACACGTTAGGACAAAGGCGCCACATTGATGGCTGTCCTCTTCTATTGCCAGATAGAGTCAGACAAGGATGAGCTGAGCAGATGATCAGAACATATTAAAATACACCTTTTGGTGCCATCTTGGTTCCCCAACTCTGACCCTTAATGTCAGGGACCCATCCTTTGTCTTCATAAGTCATAATTATATTATGTCCCCATAGCGAAATTGTGTGACCATAAATATACAGGACCCAGAGTGTCAGGCAATGACAAGAACTACAACCTTAATCTGGTGAGAAAGGACCCCTGAGCAAAGGCCCAGCTTCTGACGTGCAGCCAACCACAGTGTGGGTCAAATGAGGGTCTTCCCACACTTTATTGAAGAACTTTGGATTGAGAGTAGGGTTAGGGTGGATGAAATTATGCATTATAAATGATGGCTTGATGTGAAGTGTTTCATTAATAATCCTCATACATCAGTCAGGACCCAGAGGTACTGAGGAGGATGAAAGGCTGCCGTGGTTCCTGCCAGGCTGCACATCCGATCATTATGATCCAGTTTCTTTAGGAATTTATTCTGAGAATATATCAGGTTCACAGGCTTAACTGGGAGGACAAAGAAACGTAAAAACGCAGTTTGTCGCAGTTTGATCTGATTCCCACTTCTCTGAACCCGTGTTTGCAGTTAGGGTTTGATTAAACATCATTGCAAGGCAAAGTGAACCACAAGCAGTGTGTGTGTGTGTGTGTGTGTGTTCCATTTTCCCCACAGAAAGGGTAACTTGGTGTCCAAACTATAAGGATATTACTCTTTTCAATTTTCCCACTTTTGTTATTTTTATTTCCAAAGTGCAGTGAGCAGGTAATAAACCTGAAACCAGAAAATCAAGGTTTCACTCATGTGCATATAAGCACAACTTTCCAGTATTTACATACACATTGCATCATATTCAAATATCAGCAGCAAATGAAATCTTGAAACACATTAATAACATTCAAAGTAGCAAATCCCAAGCATTTATGTACGTCTGAAAGGCAAATGTGATATAGCCCAGCAGCCCCAATAGCCTCTGTCTCTCCAGAGGAAACACAGCTGGACTACAGCTCCCAGAAACCACTGGGCAAACCAGGAAGTAGACATCCTCGCTACAAGCTGGTCAAACAATCAAACATTCCAAAGCAAGGGAAAAAGCAACCTGAACAAACATTAAAGCTTCAGAAAGACGGTCAAACACCAAATCCATCTCCGTCAACAACATCACAATATCAATATTTAAGTTTAGGAGCATGGAGACAATGACAGTACCACAACTATACCAAACAAACCCAAGACTTATCCAGAACTTATCATTAGCTTTACCAAGTAGACCCAACAGCTCCGCAGGAGCCACCATGACAGCAGATGACACAGCCAGCAGAAAGTAAGAAACTCAATAAAACTCACCCATCAGCCGGACACCAGGTGAGAATGTGGACAGGTAGCAACTGAAATCTCCCGCTTCCTTTTCAACCAGTCAGAAGGGTCACATGGGCACAAAGTGCAGACACTATTTAAAGTGACAGCGCTCATTAAACTAGCCTAGCTACCAAGGATGTATCGGCCTTTTAGTCAATGAAACCATTTTATCCCTTAGAGGGAAATAATTAGAGAGAAGAATTAAATAAATAATTAAGGAAAATTAAAGATGAAATAGGACAATTCCACAAAACACAACAGTGTGTGTGTGTGTGTGTGTGTGTGTGCAGGCCTCAGCAACATCTCTGCTGTACCCGTAACACGTCGTTAAATGAGCTACCTGCTAGCACAACTCTCAACTCTCTGTAATGACGAGCTGCCTGAGGGAAAATGGTCGTCCTAAAAAAGGATTTGATTGTGAACTTGAGGAGTTTTAGAATTGCACATTTGTGTTCAAGCAGCCACTGCAGAACCCTGTAGAAAGAAAAGTTAGCTTCAGTCCTGGTCCTGTAACATTGTGCACGTCAGTAAACACTGAACACAATGAAAAGAACAAGCAGAAAATGACAGAAATTCTGTCCAGCTGAAAACCTTTGGTTGGGTTTGTGTGTGTAGGCACATGTGTGTGTGTGTGTGTGTGTGTGTGTGTGTGTGTGTGTGTGTGTGTGTGTTAGAGAAGGGCCGATGAAGCAGAGCGCAGGTAAGTAGATGAACGCTATGAGAGCTTCTCAGGGGCCCTTAAACAAGCAGATTAAAGTGGTCCTGTTTTCTGATCGGGCACAGGGAGAACACTCTAAACAGCCACTGAGGAATTGGGCGGCTTCTGGGAAACCTCTCAGCTCCAGCACTGGGCCGTGTCTCCCACTAAATAATACAGAGAAAAGAACAGGCCGTAAACAGCAAGGAACAAATGTTTGCGTGCGTGCGGCCATCCATCCTGCAGCCACGGCCACACTGGCTCTCACACAGGTACACAAAGAGGTGCGACACACCAGTGAGCATTATTCACATAGCTGCCGCTGCCAGGAACCAGGAGCAAACAGCCAAACACACACGCCGTGTGCACTGCAGTCTCCAGGAGGCAGAGCAGCAGATAATGAATGGGCCCCTCACACAGGCTCCGCAGAAGTGTCACCGCTGACTCCAGGACAAGAAAAAAATGTGTTTTCAGCGAAGGAAAAAAGGGGAAAATGACCTTATTCCTTCTTTGTGTTCGCTATTGTGGCGGCCAAACAAAGATGAGCTTAAATTTAGCCCCCCATGATGTCAACACAAACACCTGATGTAAAGTTCACCTTTAATTAGGTTCCCCCTCCCCTCACAACCCCCCCCCCCCCAAAGTTCATTTCAATTAGTCCCACCTCGGCCCCGTGCTCGGGTCTTAGCGATTTGTCAATGCCTCAACTTCTCCGCATCGCAGCGTTAAAATGTTTGTGTGTTCTATGTTTGCATGCATGCAACTGTTTATGGTGTGTGTGTGTGTGTGTGGGGGGGGGGTCTCTTGCCCTTGACATTTCCTTCTTGGTCTTATGATGAATTGCAGCGAGGTGTTCACAGATCTCAGCGTTGTTCCCAAACTCACACTGAGCACTGAGGCGTCATAAAAATAACTGCTCCAGATCTTTCTTTGTGTTCCCTAAAATGTTTGTCAGAAATAATAATTCTGCATTAAAAAGCCTCTGATTCTTCTGCTCGGACCAAAACAAAGAGTCAGAAAGCAGAGCGACGCGGCCTGTGTGTCACCTGCGTGACCCTGAAGACGTCTCCTGCGTCCAGTCACTCGGATCGGAATCTACCTTTGGAACCTTTGGAATTTGTCTAAAGATGTTCTGAAGTTTTAAGCGAAGGATCAGGAAGTTCTGAAAAGTAAACATGTTTTCTCTCAGCGAAGATGAAGAGCGACTCTGTTGACGTTCTGCGGCTGTCGCCGCGCGTCCTCCCCGTGTTTCTGCCTCCGGCAGCGTTCCGCAGGTGCTTAGGCTCTCTTGTTTGCACACAATCCGACTGTGATTATTGCCCCCTTCGGGATTCCGCCGCACCGGTGCGTCTTTTTCACAAAGCGGCTTCATTTGCATAGATTTTGCCAAGAAACTCTGAAGATTTGATGACGAGTCCAAGATAAGCAATCACGGCGTCGGCTTAAGCGATATTAAAGCTAACCGCCAAGCAAGATGGCTGAGGGAATGTTCAGAATAAATTGGGCTCAAGCAGCATTTTCACAATTTCTGGGATTTGTTTTGGATAATAAGACCTGACTAAAGTTACCACATATTTAAAAATAACCTTAACATTTAAACCTGTTTTAGAAAGCGTCTTGCTTGAGTAGATCCCTTAAATCCCATCAGGACCCCGGAACACGTCTGGAAACGTTAGCATGATGACGCATTCAAAACCAAGAGCAAATGGATGTTTTTAATGAGGCCCCGTGTTTGACTGTGCGCTTTATTTCTGCAGACGGTAGAAAAGGTTTCTCGATTTCTTTATTTATTTCACCATTTGGTTGTTGGGACTTTTTTCTGCTGAACCCAGCTGCCCGGGCCCCGCCATGCAGAAAGGCCCAATATGGCTACGTCTGAAAATCGCAGTCCGGGGGCCGCGAGGAATAAAGCGGGAGGAGAGGCGCCCAGCAGAATCCAGCAGGATCCAGCAGAATCCAGCAGACGATGGCTCCCAGCGGGCGTCATTTGGGAGCGCAGAGGCTGCTTTTCCTCCGCGGTCGCTCTGGTTTTTGCTGCGTGGTGAGCAGGTTGGAAGGCTCAACCCCGACACGGCTGCTGACACAAACACTCAGGGAGAGCTTTAACAGCTCTCTTAACATGGCACCTGTTATTGAGCCATCAGGCGGGGGGGGGGGGGGGGGGGGCAGAACAACAGGGTGCGTCTGAATGCTGGAACGCCTGGAACTCAATTGTAATTTCAGGGCAGCCGCAGACCTGAGGGCTGCTGGGGAGGCGGAAAAGCCCCTGATCTCCTCCGGCTGTGTTGACAGCACAGCGTACTTTAGCACTTTAATCATTAACGACGCTCCGGTTAAACTCGTTCTAATCAAACCCAACATATGCCGTCGATCCGCTGGATGTTTGGCTGTCGACAGCTGGAACAGCTGCATGTTGCTACATCAGACTTGAGACGCGTCTCTCAATTTTTGGGAGGGGGGGCATCAAGTGATTAAGACACAGATTTTGTCTCAGTAATTCTACTGCATTAATAAATTATTAATAATTAATGTTGACTTTTAGATTCAGTCAGCCTAAAGTGTTCTGTTATGTAATAGATGGTTACCAAAATAAAAGCTTATTCTCTTATTGTAAATATAGAGACCTTTACTCAAATATTTCTCCTTTCCTACCCTAAAGTCCCACAAACCCCATTGAGATGTCACCGTTTGGATCCATTGTTCTTCAGTAGTTGGAATTACAGTTTCTATTTTAAAAAATCTGTTTTTTTGTGTGAGTTCCGACGTCGTAAAATGAGCTAATAGCAAGAGAAGGAGGCCGTCAAAATCCTTTTTAACGAGTCAAGAGGAGGAAGAATGCGAGCTCTTGTTTTCCGCGCCTCGCTCGGCGCTCATCCGTTGGAGCGGCCGTCCTCTGCAGGGCCTCGGATTGTGTGTGTGTGTGTGACGATGGTTGTAATCAATCCATAATAAAATAACAAAACATAAATCTGATTGTGTTGTTCCAACAATTTTAATAACGCAGATTTAAATATTGCCGCGTGCGCCGGAGTGATTTATCGATGAAAAAGTGCCATCGAGTTTATATCCACCACCTTCCTGGTCGGCGGCCAATAATACCATTAACTGCATTGTACAGAGTCATTATGTGATGAGAAACACAATAATAATCGCAGGACTACAAACGCCCAATTTCTCCCATTGAGCTAATCACTTTTCCCTGCATTATTAGCCCCCCCATCCCATCCAGCCCCCATCCCGCCCTCGCTCACTTTGTCATAAATCCTGCGAGAGGCTGGGGTGTAAATCCCTCAAGCTGAATTAGCATTGTAATTTCTAGTATCTGCGTAGGCTTTGCCTGGGACCTATTCATCTGCTGGGGACAGGTGCTATAGAAACACTACGCTGGGGATGGGGGGCTGGGGACCCCACCCAGGTCAGATCTCGTGTGGAGAGGAAGCCAGGGTTGATGAACAGTAGATATGAAGTCATGGTCATTTAGAGAAGAGCTCCTGAAGCCTCTAATCAGCGTGACGGATGAACACTTGAACGCTTTCTTGTCTTTTATTCGTGGGCTCTCATCACGGAGGACGGCTGCAGGCCTGTCAACGCTCGGCGTCTGCGGGGAAATAATCTGACGTTACGAGCTTGTCGCCGCCAAACGATGACTAGAGAGAGGGAAAGAAGGCAGAGACTGACGGGAGCGGGAGGGGGGGGCGATCAATCCAGCAGCCCCGTCTCCATCATGTCATCACCTGTCAGCATAGATACAAGAATAAAGGTTTGGAGAGACCTTCCGGAGCTACGCTGCAATCAATACTGTGGAAATGTTTACCCAGACGTCACTGACGTGTGTGACGGGGTTAAACGCCACCAGCCCACATGCACAACCCCCCCCCCCCCCCACCCCACCCCTGGAAATGAACACGGGAGCGAGGGGAGACGAAGCCAGAGCTGCTGGTGACAGCGTGGAAAAGGCTGGTCCACGTTGGCCTGAGGCGCTGCAGAAAGCCGGTTTTACCGTCATCGTGGCATCAACCGTTTAAGATAAGCTGCTGTGGTGGCGTTTCAGAGAAGTTCCACCTTTACGCTTAAAATGTGTGAACCTCCTGCCAGCGAGCTGGTGGGTGGGTTCAGAGCGCGGCTGCCTCCTGCACGTCCCAAAAGCCTTCTTTATTTGGAACACAAAAGAACAATAACCAGGTTACAACTATCGGCAGAGTGGAACGGCGTCTCTGGCCCGTGGAAAGAGGAGCGTGATGGTGATTCCATCTCTGCGCCACCACAGGACGGAAACTTCACTTCACTTCAAAAAAGTGATGTCACAGGTGAAACGAAGACAGAATGAGCCTCTTTGGTTTCTTTTCTTTAATTCTCAAGCCAGCGTGTATGTGTGGGAGGGGATCGTTACATGACTGATGGCACCCATCAGCATAGTGCACGTGTTGTAAAACTGTCGACCGCCGGCAGATTGATTGACACGGTCAGGCCTTAAATCAGGGCTGCAGAGAGGGCGGGAGCGGAGCTCTAAACACATCGTAACGCCACACATGGAGAGATGAAACAGGTGCATTCAAGAAGCTGTTTTTGGTTCTCATCAAACCTGGAGTGAAGCTGTAATACAAACGCCAAGCGGCGCTAAGAAAAGCTGATATATGGCGAAGGAGCGCTCCCACGTAATCTCCAGCAGCTGTTGATTCAAAGGGGAAAACTTTATTCGGGCCAGATGGCCTCAGTCAGTGGCAGAGCGAGAGAGCTGACTCCGTGGGCTCCAGCCATGTGTTTTTCCTCCTGACAGAAATTAAAACGGTCGTTTGTTTGTCACCGCTCACTACACAGCTTAAAATGTAGCAATGAAACGTTGCTTGGCGATAATGCACCATAATTACTCAAAACGCCTGTTCTGGATCTGCAGCAGAGGGGCGACAGAAGGAGCGTTTTACTCCCATTAGATTAACCGAATGGAGAGAAGGAGGCTGCTCAGAACCCCCCAAAATCACAACAGCAACTTAAAAAAAGGCTGCTTGTCTTCTTGCTCTATAAAAGGGACGATCCGTGTGTCACATGACCCCCCGCCGCTCCACACCTCAGTGATAAAGGAGCGCTGGATGGTAGCTTGAACCTGAGTATCTCTGCCTCCAATCAGCTGTAACAAGCTGTAGTGGCGCAGCGGAACAAGCACCAGAGTGTGATAAATGTATTTATTTTAGCGGTCTGATGGGTATTGATCTCCTCCGAAGCTCTTCCACAGGCTGCCATTGGTGGACTCGGGACAGGAAGAGCGTAGGCGCTTCGTCACCGCCGCACACATCTTCCACCGCACAAATGAGGTGAGCAGCGCCGGAAGGTTAACAGCGGCCTCTGACTGCCAGTTCCACCTAAAATCAGTCATTTATCGAAAGGCCGAGGCGGTCCCAGCCACCGGTGCGGAGATGAAAAAGCAAAGAATGACAGAAGTTGAGTCACGGCGATCTGAAACTGACACCGTGAGCAGAAAAAGTAGTAACCTGCTCTTCTTTTGGTGACGTTTCCGTGAATCCGGCGTGAGTAGGCTGGAGGCTGACGCTGGAGTGAGACGTGACCCGTGGCGTTTGACTCAGTCCACCGCTTGAATCACACACAGAAGAATTCTGACGGCCCAAAATGTCACAGGCCCTGTTTGTGTAGTTTCTGTTGCCTTATCTGCACTTTCATCCCCTCGTTTCGCTCCCTTCACTTCAGGCCGTGACTCACTGCCAAACTCTGTTCAGATCCTGCCAAAATATTCAGCTGTTGTCTTTTTTCTCAATAATACAAATGATTTCCACAGATCTTCGATACGATGAGATAATCTTGTTCATCGTGCAGGTTTGAAATGAATGCAAACTTTCACCAACCCTGTAGCAGAGAAATCATAAGTGTGCGACCTAAACACACACAGAGCACAATTAAAGGAGGACAAATGCATCGTGCTGGTCTGAGCTCAGTGCTGATTGCTGAGAGCCGCTGGTTTCACCGTGAGGTTGACAGTGCAGAGACTGTTAAATGGGACAGCAGATTGCGAAAGACCGAATGAGCGCGCTGCCGTTGTCTCTGCGGTTTGGTCTATAAACAAGGGATCTGATTGGGTAATCAGTGACTCCATTCGGGGCACTTTAACAGTAAATTTACCCCAATGAAATGGAGACAGCGGTCCGGAAAAACCGCCACCTAGCTCGTACGATAGGACGTCAGAAAATCAGAAAGTTCTCATTCTAGTAGTTACGTGGTTACGGACGCTCGCGGTCTTTCTGGGGCCTCAGATTAGAGAAGCTACTGAAAAACAGAGCTGATGTTGTTGCTCTTACAGTGAACTATGAGAGGACTGTGCACACCGACAACCGCCCACATTTTAATCCACAAGTTTTGATCCACTTTAAGCGTCTGTTATTTTACTGTTCAAAGATGCTACATGTGTATTTTTGTCTGGGCCATTTTATAAAAATGCTGTGCATCATCATGCTAAAGCTGCTCAGGGCTACGTTCCCGTGACGCTGCTGCTATTGTGTTGTCTGCGCGCCTGTTCCAGTAACCCTGCAGCAGATTTCCAATATCCCGAGTGTGTTTTTCCATTTTTCATAGATCAAGAGTTCACTGGCTTTTTAGATGAAGAGTTATCAATATCATCACAGGCATCAGCAAAATCAGAGAGTGACACGTCGCCACGCGCTCCTTCCTGGTGCCAGCATCAATAATTCATCCCCAGCTCATACACTAACTTTATTTTTCAATGCATAATTGAGGCCTGCAGAGTTTCTTCGGCCATTTATACGTCCAGCAGTTTTTACACAATAAAGGGAGATGTCCATTAAGCTTTTAACATCTTAGCTTTTATTTTCCATACTGTGGGAGACAGAGGGGACGGGGTGTGCCGGGGTGTGTGTGTGTGTGTGTGTTCCTGTTTTAACCCCTGTTGTGTTAGAGGAGGCTGGTGTGTTTAGGAGTTGTTTTCTGCAAAAGCCGAAGAGGATAAATGATCTCAGAGTGATGCGGTGACGATACGAGCAGTTACAGACTCCACATATAAAAAGTGTGGTTTAGAGAGGAAGCGTGTGTGTGTGTGTGTGTGTGTGTGTGTGTGTGTGTGTGTGTGTGTGTGTGTGTGTGTGTGTGTGTGTGTGCGCCAACATCTCTGCAGTACATATGAAGTGTGTTTAAATATTTTGACAGCATGCTACTTTAAACTAAAAGCCTCCTCTGTCCTCAGACAATATGAACAGTTTCACTGTGCAAAATCTTCTGCACTAATATATTATATAATTAGGATTTATTATTTTAATTACACCTTAATCTCTAAACACACAGGTGCCAGGGTTACAACTCTCTCAAGTCAGGCTGCAAATTTCCTGTTTGCAAATATTTATTGAGGAGAGCATCCTGAGAGGGCCATAAAGGGGAAGGGCAATCATTAAAGAGCCACGAAGAGCCTCCAGGATCTGCCCCGCTGTCGCTGCGAGCAACACGGACCAACGAGCCGCTAATCAATTAGTTACCCCCGTATCAACAACTGTCGCGGCAGCGATATGGTTCTTTAAAAAACAACCAACGTAATTTCTCTGAAGACAAAAAGCTCCTGATATTTGTGAACGCACGACTGCTCCTGATTGCTTCATGCTTTAACGACACACCGGAGAGCATGTTTCAGGCTGTGAAGCTAATCAAGCTCAAGAGGGCAAATAACAGAGCAGAATGCTGTGAATATTTCTTCTTTCTACAAATTACTTCATCTCCCACTGGCACTCAAACAGCATCATAGCTAATTTGACAGCAGTGCAATAATAAAGGATCATACTTCTAGATTACTGTCCTTATATTGCATCGGCATCGGGGGGGGGGCAGCGTGGCCTTTTTGGTTCTTCAGCACTAATTACATGTAATAGGGAAGAAAAAGTGTAATTAATAATAAACTATAACTAAACCCATAAATGTCTGTTATTAACAGAGGTCACACATCCCTCTGGTTAGAAGTTTGACCACGGCAGGATTAATAGTGGCCACTCACGCGTCACCAAGTATCTGCAGCTCTTCAGTGTGACATTTGAACAAATATCCATTGATGTTCGGTGCATCAGGAGCCCCGAAGTTCAAAATGTGGTTGTTGAGCAGCAGGTAAAATGAAACGTTCTACTTCCTGACTGCGTGCTCATGTGGGGTGAACTCGCTGAATCGGGATGGTTGTTAAATATGAAACGATGGCGCTCTTTATGCTTTAAGGTTGTGCTGGAGATGAGTTTAACACGGAAACCCCAGGAGCTTAACAAGCATCACCTCAGCTCAAGACTCTTTTAACTGCACTTCCAGATCTAAATATACATGAATGTTGGGTCACTGGGAGTCTGAATTAAAGGGGCGCGTGCGTCTGTGTCTGTGTGAAAGAGAGCGACAGAATAATCTATGCAGCAAGCAGTGTGTGCACGGCTTGGGCCTGACATCAAGGTTGCTGGTTTAATTGAGGCTGTGCTGGACCGGGGCTGAGAGAGCAAGCAGAGGAGCATCGATAAACTATGAAATGGTTCCAATATGCCCAGTCGATGGAGCTTTGTGAGCAGCTCCCGTGGGCCTTTGATTTTCCTCTCAAACAACAATCCCGAACCTCCGCTCTTCAAAGACAAACTCCATCTTTGCTGTTATTGTTGTTGTTGCCCCCCCCCCCCGTGTTTGACTGATGTCACTGGGGTCGATTTTATCCACGTCCATAAAGGCTCTCCCACACTTGGATCACCCAGGAGACGGCTCCTGTTGGTCTGTGCAATGGCAACAACAACCAATAAAGGTCAATCTCCCATGGTAATGGCCAATTGGGTTTGTTCCCATTATTGGCTCTCTAAGCAGTGGTCAACAGATGGAGGGCTGGCATCACCCACACAACTAACTCTCCAAACCTTTAGGGGGCTTGGCTGCGACTCCCCCTCAGCGCGTGTTGTCCTGTACATCAGTCCTTCGCGTGCGGCTCTTGCATAAGGAGATCCGTCGCTGGAGCGTCAGAGGAGCGCTGCCAGGGAGGGATAACCGTCTAACCGTTTCAGCTAATTGCCTCATTAATGATTCACCGGTGTTAGGCTGCTCCAGCACTTCGCTGTGGGGAGCAAATTGTTCTGATTGGTTTGCCTCTGTCAATTATTGATGAGGCAGTGAGCTGAAGTGCTAACACCTGGCTTTGGAGGTCCAAATGGCCCCACATTCCCATCAAATACTCTGTTATCACACACCCTGGGAGCACATTTGGTGTTGAAGGGCCCAGTCCCAGCTTTGCTGTCGAGGGAGGGCGGATGAAGCTACGCCCGGCGGCAATGGCACTGATCTTGGTTGTGAGGATATTGGCTCAACGCTGTTAAAAGAAGGTGGACATAACAGAGACATGGAGCTGGGGGGCAGGTATTAATGTGGGGCGACAGAAGTAGCTGCTCGAAAACAAACAAAAGCAGGAAGCGTCTGAGCCGAGAGCCATAACCAATATTTAGCCACTCCTGGGCGTCGATGCCCTTCTGCTCTTACTTGGCTTATAAGTTCTTCACATTCTAGATGATGACTTTTAACATTGGTTTTAGCTCTGAAAAAAACTGTTTTCTGGGAAATTTCACACACAATGTTTGAAACTGTACATATCATGATTTAAAATGTATATATGTAAAAGCAGAGCTTTTATCAATCCAAGAGTTGGGATTCACTGTAATTATCGCTGCTCTGCTTGATTTGGAGATAAAATATTCTTTTGAAATGACAAGAAAGTCTTCTGCAGGATGGTCCACATCCCACATCAGCGCCCTGTCCAGCAGAATCCGTCCGTAGTTTCAAGAGAAACAGAAAAAATGAATAACTTTTACAAGATTCTTCCACTGGACTGACGGGTTTGCACTGTTTCCAGATCTGTGGAGAATCAAATGTTGTCTCGTCGGGTGTAGACACCCACCTTTACCACCCTCTGCTATTGGACCTGCAGAAAGTCCTGACAGAGCTCCACTCTGGTCCTCCTTTCCTCCACCCTGGGCTCCAAGCTGCAGGAATGCTCCCGGACGGGTGACGAAGAAACCCCAAAAGAGCAGAAAAGATCTCTGATTGTACTTTAAGAACACTGACCCGGCGCGACCACCGCGCTGGATTTACCCCTCATCTCTTTGGCCTTAATTGAAGCTGAAGAAGAGCCCCCCCATGCTGACGCCACTGTCACTCTGGATCTCAGCCAAGTCGTCTTTGCCACGTCCACTCACAGGGTGGTCACTCCGTCTCTGTTTTTACACTGGCGCTTGTGACAGCAGAGCCCCCCCAGCCCCCGAAAAACACTGGCTGTGATTCACTATGCGTCACCTTCGAACCCTGCATGGCGGGAGGGGGGGAGGGGGGGTTTAGGCCCGAAACAAGGGTCCTCAGTAGTCCGCTGTCTCATCGTGAACTCTGCGTGAGTGTTTGTGTGTCTGTGCACAGTCGTGGATGAATTATGATCTGAGTCACACTTTGATGACTGATCTTCCTTGTTCCTCTCCTTGCTTGCCCCCCCCCCCAGTTCCACAGATGACCTACCTGAAGGATGGCTGATGACATCACAGCGGATGACCGAATTGCACGAAGACTCCTGCAAAGCACAACGCTCCAAAACCCCACTCCAATGAAGAACAAGAGAGACGACCCCTGAGACACCTCGACACCCCCACAGCGCCGTTCTCAAAGGCCTCCCACCACCCCCCTGTTCCCCTGTGATCTTTTACCTCCAGCTTTTTGCTACAAAATACAGAAAAAACAAAAAATGACAAAAGCCCCTGAGATAATTGACATCAGAGAAAGACACAGCAAGGACTATTTTTTTGGCAGCAGGATCAGCGATGCATGTTACTGTAAATAGACTATAAAAAGGTCCTATTGTTACTGCTAACATGGGAAACAGGCAAGTTGTTCTCGATTTCGTAAACCTTCATGGTGTAGATAGCGTACTCACAGTATTACTATTGTTATTATATCTCCAGAGACCAATGTAATTACCATTCCCTTTATGATTTTCTTGTGCAGTTATTTGGACTGTAAGCACTGGACCTTGTATTCTTCTTCTCCTTCGCCCCATGATGATCTGGTCTTCCTCTCTAATACTCTCAAAACTACTTGTAAATAGAGATGAATGATATCAGCATGGACCACGCTGTTATGTATATTCACGGCTACCCTAATCAGTCAAAACTCTCAATATGTAGATGTTTTAGACAGCCTTTTTAAAGTACTAGAAGGTTTGTTTTCTGCTAGTTGAAGAGGTATTCTGAGGTATGTAAACGCTCTTTCTACGTATTGGAATAGATGCTTAGTGATGTTAGCCGCTGTTTATCGAACCATATTATTTTAATATAGTATGTTGGAGGAGACTTGGAGGCAGCATTTACAGGTTCTGGGTAGAGTGAAGCAGGCAATTCCCCTCAAAAGTCCAAATCATTTTAACATGAGTCTTGTTTGAGACGTCTTCATATCTGCCTTTTATTCTTTTCTAAAGCAATATTTCCTTCCGTCTGCCAGCGGGAGGAGCTGCTCTCAGGAGGAGCAGATCCTTTTAAAAGTTTGTTTTTCGGCAGCGGAACCTTCATCTGCTACCGACTGAAAAGAACCACGGAGCAGACTGAGGGCGGATGAACTGAGAACATCGCACGTCACCCATTTAGAGGCGACGACAATGCAAACCTTTGCATGGACACCAAGGAGAACAGTGGATTACCGAGCATGTCACCTTCGTCGCCGTGCATCCCGCTCTACCTCTCAACGCTGCGGCGCCGTCCTCGGTCCACGGGTCTGCTGCATCCCCAGATCCTCTCGAGGACAGCGTCACCCACCCATGTGGGGGCGGGGCACTCTGACAGCATCGTACTCACACACGGTCACAAACAGGTGCAGCCCAACTGAACCTGCTGTGTGCACACTGCTGTGTGCACTGCATCATCTCAGACGCTAACGTGCATGTGCGTGGAAATGGAGCAACGCCATTATCCATCAGGGTTGCTGTAGGAGTCGTCAGTGGATTGTTGCTCTAAACCGGTGCAGGCGCTCAGTTTGTTTTACATCTGCACTTTTCTTTGGATTGACACTTTATTCTGAAGGTGCTCCTACCTGGCCACTGATGTCAGGCAGGGCCTGGGCCCAGTGAGCGTGGGCAGGGGAAGCGAGCAGGGGGAGGGCAAACTGGGGCGCTCTAATTAAGTGGCGACACACAAAGTGGCACGGGGCATCCTGCCAGCAACTGTCCATTCATCCCGTGTCAGAAGAATTCATACATCTCAATGAGTCTATGCACTGCCAGAGAGGTCCGAGAGCCACAAAGGGAGGCGACGTTTGGCTGAGAGGACTTGGCCACACTGACCAAAAGTTGTGTTGAACAATCCTCCCACTCTGGCCGACTTTAGCCTATTCTGAGAGGAATCCACTTTGGAGACTCCGCCCACCCTAAAAACACACGTTTAACCGCGCTTTGATTGCGCTCACGGAGATTCTTGCTAAGATTTGGATGTTCACAGATGTTTCAGGTTGATGTGTCTGTGTCTTTAAAAGCTTTTTTCCTGGCAGTGACCCTGCACAGTGAGCGTGAACATGCGTAGGATATAGAAGCTATAATACCCGATGGTATACACGAGACATGAAGGCACATCCTCTGGATTTTCTCCCTCATGCATACATACGCCATGCTAATCTAAATGGCGAGGCTGTGTGTAAACAGATCGTCGACATAATGGGATTGTTCAGTGTGCAAACAATAAGCTGTTAGCGTAATCACAGGTCAAAGATATATTACCCAGAGGGCTTTGCTGTAGGTATATTAACATGATGGATATGTGAGAGGGGAGGGGCAGGGATGCAGAGGATATGGATCTCCACCGCTTCAGATTTACTCCCCTTTGGGGCCTGTTCACCACCTTCCTCTCCTCTACCTCCTCCTTTGACCCCCCCCCCCCACCGCCCACACACACACACACCACACACACACACACACACACCACCCACTGATGTTTCCACAGCACTTGGTTCCTGTGGTTATTTCATGTTCTCTTTAAATTCACCTTCTGATCATCTCCACCTCAGTACGCAGCGTAGGTCTACAATTAACCAGCTGCATAATCGTGTTTGATTAAACTATGAGTTTTCCCGTTGAGGCGATTCACTCATGCCTGTAAACAAGACCAGTGGAGGGACACTGAGACAATTTCAACGTTATTGTCTCCACTTTATCACCCAAAGCGCAGCGCTTTAATGTCTAATGGAATAACAGCACACAAGCAGCGAGTTAAGATGAATCCTGAGGAGAGTCCACGCCCATTATCAACTTATCTCTGTTTCTTCTGATCGTCCTCTAAATACGTCCATGAAGTCCCGTCTGAATGGGCCATTAGCACTAACATTGCTGTGTCCAACGTGTTCTGGACCACTGGTGCAGAATCACTGGTGAAAAACTAAACCAGAGGCCATCAAACATCATGTAGGGTTCCTATAGATGGATAGAAGATGCGTCAACACGCAACAATGGCTCAGGAAATCTGATACATCAACACCTGCAAACACATTTAAAATCAATAAATTGACCCCAGGTTGGTAATTAGCAGAATCTGCTCAATCTTCTCAAGAGACACTCAATTTGGTGATACTTCATCACACACACACACACACACACACACACACACACACACACACACACACACACACATCTCTCTGTCTGTCTCTGACACATGCCAGCACAAAAACACCCCCTTCTTGCGTGTGCAGGCCTGGTGGGTCCCTGCTTAACTGTGACCCCGAGTTAGTCATTTGCGGTCTGTGTGAAGGGTCAAAGGTGAAAGGATTACAGTAAGCCTCAAGCCCAGCTAACTAGTGTTTACAGAGTATTTAAAACCAAATGTTGCATGCACATTGATCGTGATTTGAGCAACTTTAAGAAAGAGAGTAAGAGCAGACGAGGGCAGGCCTGTTTGTCACACAGCTGATAGCAAAGGTGAGAAAATAGCTTCTAAAACCTCATTCCGACCTCATTTTGGCCCGTACGCTAATGTGTCTCCAACGAAGATTTGGAAATGGGTCGATGGGAAAACCAGATTAAGCCAAAAACCTCGAAAACAGAGCAAATGCTCTTGGACAGCTTCAGCGTGATACCGCCGGAAAAGGCCGCAAAGTAAATCTCGACCATCGGAGTAGGAAAGGGATGCATGCTAGTCCGTTAGCAACCAGGAGCCGTGCTGAATTTGACTCCGCTTTAGAGATAATCATCCAATGTTTTAAGAGGCTATTAACCTTTTATTAACCCGCACAACTACAGAAATGAGTAAAATACAAATATTCATATCATGTAGCTTTTCCGCTCAGTCGGTGTGCCATCTGAGCCTGGTTCTGCTGGGGGGGAGCAGCGTGGTTTTGAGCGTGTTCAGAAGAAGGGAGATTAAAGAGGAGCTGCTGGGATGTGTGCTGTTCTCCCTGCTGTGAACCGGGTGTAATCCTTCACTTTTAGAGAAGTGAAAAGTTTGCAGAGTCCAGAAAGTTGAGCGCGCATCCCTTCTGTCCCCCTCCCACAGAGTGGAGAGTGTGACACAGCAGGGGGCAACCATATGTCATCAAAGGACTCTTCAAAGCTTTTTCTCTTTTGTCCGCGCGCTGGTGCCGTATCGCCGTGCACACCTGACAAAGGCAGGAGAAACGATTATGCAGCTCAATGAGCAAACAAGGGGAAATAGGAAAAACTGTGGAACGCATAAATTGCCTTTTAGGGGCCACATATTTCCTTTTCTGGATTTGCATTCCTATTTTCCTGCGCACTGTTTTTATTCATTTCAAATACGGTGCTGGTGCACAATTAAAACTGTCGCTCCCCTCACAATGAGCCTCGGCTCTGCTACCAAAGGTTCATTTGAGATCGGCCCTTATTTCAATTGTGCCCCAGTAAATGTCCACATTATCTCCCACATGGGCTTTGATGAGGGGGAGACTCCATTATTGTCAGAGGGGTCATAAGCTGCGGTAACGGCTTCTGGGGTCTTATTGCTATGGCGATCAGCCCCTTGCCACTTGGCCTCTGTGACCTCAGTCAAAGATAAGCTTTATGGGAGAGCACATTAACATGCTCCTGCAGTCAGTCTCCCCCTTTTTTCAAAGGCAGTCCAGTGAAATAAAGCTTTTATGGACCCCCATTGAGGGGCCGAAAGTGCCGCTGATTGTCTGCATTAGACAGTGAGTGAAAATAAAGAGGCGGCTCACACAAAACCGTGACGTTGTACGGTGGAATGGGGTCATCAGCCAGATGAAGAGGCGAGCGAAGCTGGACCATCAAGGTCTCGACCCGTCCTGGAGTCAGTTATTTACATTGAACATACGTAGCAAATGTGCGTCAAACGTTTCTCGAAAAGTCAAAAGTGCTGGTCGATGTGATCTCACTCCTCGACTCTAACGGTGCCGTTATCTCCGTCTTCCAATCTTGTCCTCCTTTACTGTTATTTTCATTCCAGTGTTACGTTGGTGTAGGTCTGCCAGCGCGGGGGGGACTGAGATCAAAATAAATAATTAAGCACCCAGACGTCACCGCGCGCCTACTTCCACCCCGACCACGGGTGAGAGATCCTTTCACCAGGTCCTGGATGGATAGTGATAGCCCCGTGTCTGTGCACACATCTGGGAGCCTCGGTCGTCCCTGGCAGATCGAGGGAAGAGAAAGATGTAGCTCCAGCCTAATGTCCTTCTCTGGCGCTGTGCACGCTCTCCCCTATTTGCTTTTCCCTTCACGGCACAGTTAACATCGTAAATTAACCTTTTCCAGCCCCCCCCCCCCCCCGCTTAGACAGCCTTAGACAAAAGGGGAAAAAATAGATTGTCGTTACGCAATGCAGCAGCACCGGTCAGAGACGAAGCCGCTGGAGGAACGGGCTTTTTTTTAACTCCCTTTTCTTTCCTTTTTTTTGCAACCCCAGTTAATAAACAACACATTTGCTCCTTCTAACAGATATTCTATTTGATGTGCATGTCCTCTACACTCTGCAAATCGATATAGCTACGCTTTCTGTTCCCCATCCAAGAAATGGAAATGAAACACATGAAAGGAAACGTGCGGTTGATCCTTCTCTTCTTCATTCGAGTCTGTAAATAGGATGTAAATAAGAAAACAGCTATGCATGCTAATATACAAGCAATTTGTTCAGGTACTTTTGTAATCCAGACTTCTCATATGGCATGTAACGATAAAGAGGAAAGAAAAAAGAAAAAAATCAAACACGGAAAAAGAGTAAATTGTGGTTTGTAAACGACTTCGACGCCGGTAAATAAATGTCCTTACTCGTAATGTTTTCTTACTGATACCTAATGCATTAGCCTGCCATTTACTACAGTGCTGTGCTCATGTTATCTTTTTTATGTTTCATAAGGTTGAGCTGAGGCAAACTGGAGCATAAAGGACTATAAGAGGGCTGAGAGGACGAGAAGAAGGATGCTTGTCTGTCATACTGCGTTTTTATCGTCTCTGCATGTTTACATGCATAAATTAATGACATGTCCTCAGTAAATAGGACGCCACGTCAAAGCATTGCTTCAGTCCAAGACACCAGCCCGTCCACCAGGACACCGACCTGACATGACGCGCGATTACGCCTCAAACCAAATTGCTGAAATTGGCATTTCTAAATATTAAAGTTTTTTTTTTTTTAAGAAAAAAAACTATGTCCACCGAAAAGAGAAATGTCGCCATGCCAAAATTGCCTCCGCCCAGCAACTCAAATGTGACCTTTTATGACAACGCTGACCGAGTGAGATGTTTTTTGGGGTTTTAAGAGAATTTATTTTCAACCCTGTGGAAACCACGTTAACTCACCAGGCGCTCGTGGTAGTTGGAAGTGTCGAATTTTTACCCTGTACTAAAGATATTTTAAATTTAATAAATAATTATTGTACCAAGAATGATGTGTGGTTTCGGCTGGACCCGGAAAGAAGTGTTTCAGCTGCTCCATCATTTGGAAGGTGGAAATAAATGTTGGCTCCAATAACGACGGAGGGGGGAGGAAACGTGACAATTACACACCGAAGAAAAGGCCGTTAAATCACGACACGTAAAGAGCCTGCACTCCATTTAATTTAGTTATTTTGCCAAGTGAAGGCTTTTGTTTGATATTTGATGTTGACATTTGCGTCTTTAAAATAAGGATTAAAAACAGGCCCCAGGAGGACGTCCATGTCTGTCCCAGAGAAGAAGAGTCGTGTGTCTCCACTCATTATATCTGCAGTAGTCTCTGAAACAATGACCTTTGACCTGCGGCTCCCAGCAGCGACAGACAGAAGACAGAGGTTAAGTTTCACTTCACCTTGGTCTTGGTCGGAGAGATTTTCCTCGTCTCACCACAGATCCTCTGTTCAACCCTTCAGGTATTTGATGCTTTATTAATAGTTGTTGCGAGGGTCATTCGACTCTCCTCATTAATTAAAAGGAGGTGGAGATTTTCTTCTCCCCCTTTTTTAGCTTTAGTTTACAAGGACTGATTCAATTAGCTGTTTCATGATGACCCGAGGCTCAATCAATCGGCAGTAACAGCAGCTTCAGCCTCTTCCCTGCTCCGGTATCAGCCTCACCGGTACACATATAATGAGGATTTATATTATATTAATTAATGCGGGGACACCCCCATTCCTCTCCCAGGGGGGTTATAGAGCAAAGAAAGAAGGACTCACTTTACTCTCCCCTGCTGTAACGTAGATAAACAAAGTAAGTGACAGTCTCTCATCACTCACGAGGTTGTGTGTGTGTGAGTGTGTATCTGTGTGTGTGAGGGTGTGTCTGTGTCTGTGAGTGTGTGTCTGTGTGAGTGGGGGATGGTGTTTTGTGGGTTTTAAGGTGGTTGCTGAGATGCGAGCGCTGGCCTCTCCAGGCATGGGTGGAGGTAATGGCGGCAGATACAACCCGTGCATGTGTGTGTTTTGTGAAGGTATACCAAGAAAGAAAGAAAGAAAGAAGAAAGAAAAGAAAGAAAGAAAGAAAGAAAGAAAAAGAAAGAAAGAAAAAGAAAGAAAGAAAGAAAGAAAGAAGAAAGAAAGAAAAAGAAAGAAAGAAAGGAAGGAAGGAAGGAGGAAGGAGGGGGAGGTGTAATGACCCAAATGAGAAGGACTTGTGCAGACTCTGTGAAACTATCTCATTCTGCAGGCTCCGCTAGCCTCGTTCTCATGTTCAGAGTGGGCAGACTGATCTGGGAATGCAATTATTTTCACCTATAAAAGGCAACATATGCCAAGATCATAAAAGTTCTTATTAGACAGTAATTTATTAAAGCTAGTCGTAGAGATGGAGAGAGGTAGGTCACGAGCTATAATACGAGCACGCCGCGTCTCGCCGAGGAGCCGAGTGCCGGCGAGATGAAATACCACAGGTGTCAGAGGAGGGTTCTGCAGCGCGGCGTGAGGAGGAAAAGTTCTGTTTTTACAAGATGCTCAGGAAATTGAGAACATTTACCACAGCCGCATCATGTCAGTCTCCATTCATCTTGCCTTTGACTGCAGGCCAACGCGTATTGGAGTGTGTAATTAAGCGCAGTAGTATCTCATTTCACACACGCATATGCTGTACATCACACATTAGTGGAACCTTTTCTTCCTCCTGGCGTGTCGCCTTTCGGAGGTAGACCCGAGACGTTCGGCGTCCTCCCATCGGCGCAGCTGCCAGGAAGCAGAGCTGGCATCCTCCTAAACAGATGACTGATCTGACTGTTTGTTCTGGGGCTGTAAATGTTTAAATCACCGCTGAGCTCCAAATGAGCAATAACAGGCCATCATTGTGATCGCCACAATGCCGAAGGCGGTGGATTAGACCGCATTGAGGAACTTATCAGCATCTTCTCATTATCTAATAAGAGACGGTGGCATCACGTTCTGCACAGAAGAATGGGTGCACGCCTCTAGCGCGGCGCCGCTGCGGCTCCAAAGGAAGCAGGCGGATCTTCGCTATTGTCTGAGCTTATTGTAATGGTAAAATACAGGTTTTATTTTGTTAATGTAAACAATTGTAAATGACGCTACTTTCACACAAGAGCGGGGTTTTTGTATCCTCCACTGTGATAAATACCATCACAAATGGGGTTGGACAAAAGGAGAGCGGAACAGAGAGGCGCAGGCAGCCGCGGTTTGTGAACGCCTATTGTGCAATCTGCCAATGCAGTTACATGTTTGTCCTCTTTCACTTTGACAACCACCTCCTGACAACAGGCTCGCAGAAAACAAACAGAAGCCAGCGCGCGCACACACACACACACACCACACACACACACACACACACACACACACACACACACACACACACACCACACACTGAAATCTTTGGAATTTTAAAACTACAACACTCCTCATGCATAAATGAGGGGATTTCTTGCCATTTGATTCGTATAATTATCTCTGTTTGTGACGCATCTTTAAAAGTCGGCGCTCTCCTAACTGTGAAGAAAACAGGTCCCGTAATTATGCCAAAATTTGAGCGCGTATCGACGGGATGGCAGACAGACCTTTCCCATAACCCCGGTGTTGTGTTCAATCACATATCGACGTAAACTTGGTCAAGGTTGTGCAGGCCAGCTGGGCAGCCTGTCGAACATGTCCAGACCATGTCCGCCGCATTGTCCAAGAGAGCTTTAATCCCTTGTTTGCATTGAGATCAATGCGATATTGATCACAGACTAATCATATGATCGTATTAATATCAGATGACATTGATTTCTCTGCTCTTCTGGTACAGAATGGGAATAGCGTTTTCCTCGTGGCGGAGCTTTTATTCCACCACATTTGCACACATTCTCACTGTCACGCCTTCGTCCCGTCACTTTCTTTTCCGAACGTTCCAAAGCAACATAAACCTCCAGTTCAGGTGTGCAAACCTGAAGGAGGCTTGTGCACTCCATTCAGCGCCCCCCCCCCACCCCTTCCCCTCTTAAATGCATCCCATCAGGTTTGGAGGGACAGTGTTGGAAGTTTAAGAGGACGTGCTTCAACACCAGGAGCTGCAGCTAAAGCTGTGTTAGCGCACATCCTCCTACCAGCTGGGAGCTAAAACCGATGTTCTGCACCGTCCTGAGCTGTAAAGAGCTGCGACAAAATCGAAGACGGAAACTAGATTATCCTCAATGTCAAGAAGAGCGAGACATCAAAGGGAAGACGAAGCTGATCTCAGAAAGCTCTGTAGTCCAACAATTCCAGCTGATTTCACCTTGAACATCCCTCAGCGCCACACTTAATACCAACACTAACTCTAATTGGGGGACAAGAGTAATTCTTTATTACCCTTTTATAAATTCTGTAGTAACATCACGCTTGAATTTTGAATTACCCTGCTGGATTAAACTAGAGATCAGATTCAAGAGAAGAGCAAAAGCTTCCATGACTGAAGCTCATGCAGAGTTGCAGATTTCAGGGGTGTTTCTCAGCATGTGTCGCGCAGGTCACATGACTATATGATACCGGGAGAACATGTGCTGTCGGTGTTACGTGGGAGGCGTGTTTCACATTCGCCCACCTACTTTCTCATTAATCAAATCAAGATAAGAAAGAAACAGAAACTTGAGAAGTGTGACTGTTATTTAAATGGGAAACGATGACAGGAAGTGCCCGTTTTAAATGAAAATAACTTTTTTTGTCTTGTTTGTGATTGCTGCGACTTTTGTGTGGTTGTTTGTGTTCTCAGAGTTTTGAGTGATTCTCCATAACTCAGATTTCTTCAAAATGGCAGAGCAGAAGTGCATCTCCTGACCTTCAGATGCATTAGAGAACAACATGTCGTCAGTCTCTGCTGCACTCGGAGGATCTTTTAGCTAATTTAGTGATTAATACATTTAACACCTCTTAATAATTTCATTCAGACCTGTGATTGAAATCCCGGCGAGTCGGGCCAAATGCAGCAGGGGGCAGATGAGGATGTGCGAGACGGTCCATCTGGGAACGGCCAAAAAGACAGAGAGAGAGAGAGAGAGAGAGGAGAGAGAGAGAGAGAGAGAGAGAGAGAGAGAGAGCCTCCCCCGAGGACCAGACATCAGTCTATTACCACCGTGACCTTTTGCTTCCGCTGGATGTGCCATTAGAGAAGGAATCTTAAAGTAAAGCCCTGATTAACACACTTGGCCAACATGTTAAAAGACAAAAATGGAAAAGGAAAAAAAAACATGTTCATTAGGAAAATGTTCTGCATTATTAATGTTAGTGAAGCTGAGCTAAGTGGACCTCAGAGCTTTACAGATTCTTGATTTAACCAGAGGTGATTGCTGCTGAGTCTGGACCGTAACAACACGAGTCTACAACACTGCCACGCCGAGATTTACGGGAAACTGACTAATGAATCTGCAGTGAAAAGTCTTGACTTTTATTGCGCTTATTACTTTTTTAAACTTACTGCCGTTCTGAGTTATGACCGCAACTATTTAATATTTTAAACAGCCACAGAAAACTGCATGCCCAAATTCTCAATAGCCTTAAAATAAATGTCGGGTTCTTTAGACATTCAAGTGTGCTTTGCTCACCACAAGAACAGGCGACAAGCAGGTCGAACAATGTCCCAGTTCTCTAACAGCACGAGGTCAAGAGCTTCTTTGTGAAACTAGTGACATATACCGGAGGTGAATGTGAGAAAGAAACGCACGATGTAAACCAGGGTAACCTGTGGGAACGAGTCGAGTCAAACCTGGTGACAGATATCTCGTAGGCGGGGCGAGTTCAGCTCTGAACCGAAGCTGAGGAGTCCTGCACAGGCGACGACTCGGCCTTCTTCGGTTTCTGGTAAAACACAGGAAGACGCTGAGACGATGTCACGGAGCCTGAGAACAGTCATGAGGTGAGATATGAATGAATTCTGAATCAGCATCCCCCTAAAGCAGCAATTAAAAGGCACCTTGCTTTCACGTGTGTGTGTGTGTGGTGTGTGTGTGTGTGTGTGGGGGGGGGGGTCCTTCTTTTTTTCACATCACAAGAAAAGCCTCCAAACCCTTTGATGTGCAACGTGGAATGGAATCATGTTCACCTTTGCATTACATTCAGATTGGATTTAAATGGGACTTTGCCCCCTCTCACCTTGGGGTCCACATCTCCTGATAAGCTCATTTGTGGTGGCTCCAGCCTCCCCTTTGCCCACTGAGAAAATGCAACGACCTTGCGTCTTTCTGCTCCGGCCCGCGTGCTCAACCGTGCCTCTCCAAACTCCCAATGACCCCCGCCGTGGAAGGTCAAGACGCATCCTCCTCACGTTCTTTTTTCATCTCCTCAGAACAGCCAACTCATGCGGCAGTGGGATGCAGAGCTGCACACAGAAAGACCTCCAGACGACCTTGGACGGCCTGTTCCAATCTATACAGCCAGCAGGTGATGCTTATCTGTTGTAGGGCAGGAAGGAGTCTCCTCTAATTGTGTGATGCCACATATTGTCAAGGCAGACAAAGGGAGTCTATTAAGTTCCTGACATGAGGTACAGGTGAAGCACACAGAAGAATGTGAGTGCGTGTCAAGCCGTAGCCAGCTGGCCCGGGTTCTGAGTGCTACGCACGCGCCACATTAATGAGCGCAGCATATCTTCAGATCCCTCCCCAGCGTTGTCATTATTTCCTTACATGGCTGAGGAGGGAGCCAATATTCCCCTTCAAATTAACCCACGACCAAATGCACCAGTGGTGTAAACTGTGGGCTGGGCTTTTCTCCTTCCAGTTCAAACCAGTTTGAACAGCCATCTAAAATATCCCTGGCCCATCAACAGCCCAACGTGTCCAACACGGCCAGAGGTCTGTGGTGGGCCACCGAAGGCTCAAATGATCCGGCCTGGACTTCTGCAAGCCCAGTGTGCCCCCACAGGAAGCGACATCCGCTTAAAATAAATGCCGGTAGAGTTCCAAATAAATGCCTGTTTGAAATGAAATATCAAGCCACCACTTGTGTGGGTGAGCCAGCAGGACTGGAGCACATTTCTGCAGAACAACCTTTTACAGATGAACGTACTGTTGGGGGGAATTCACTTCCTGGGTGGTGCAGGTCAGAGGTCACGCGCTGCCGCTTTGTAAGCGGAGACGATTAGCAGCCACGCGGCTCTGCAAACCGTGACCCTTCCCAACAGGGTCCAGCTGGAGGAGGCCGAGCCCGCTTTTATTCGACCGCTCTGCAGCATTTCTCAGCACTTCTACTCTGCTTGCAGTCGGGGGAAAAGACTCCATGTTGAAATTTGTCATACAAAACACACGTGTGTCTGCTCAGACACGTGCGTCTGTGATTTCATTCACACAAATGGAAAGTTTCAAAAGGAAGTTTTCAAAACTGTTCCTCAGTTTCCAGGTGTTTGCGGTAGGGGGCTGAAGCACCATGGCAGCAGTGACGGCCCCCAGTCTTCTAAGGCATGATGCTACAAGCTCTGCTGATCCTCCCAGGCTTTGTCGGGTTGGACAGGGAGTCGGTGGTCACCACATTTCCAGGTCTCCCCAGAGATGTTTGCTGGGGTTCAGCTGAGGGAATTGCTGTGTTGCCCTGGCTGTGTGTCGGGGGTCATTGTCTTGTTGGAAGCAGAAGCTTCAGACTAATCTGAGCATGTCTCTGTACCTCAGCTTTCCATTTCTGACCAGAGGAGAACCCTAGCTTCTCGCTAGCTTCTTGGCCCAGACCAGTGGTGTTCTGCAGCCACCTACTACAAACCTCTTCTTGCTCACATCTCTTAACGAGACCCTTTCCCACAGAATGCTGAGATGATGGAGGCATGCGATATGACCACCTGAGCTCTGGAGGCGGTTCTTTTCTCTTCATGGCTTCATGTCTGGGAACTTTCTGTTTGACCGCAGATGGGTCTGAAATCTTTTAGATGATCTGGTAAACTAAAGTAATCATGATTTGTTTTAATTACCCTTTATTTTATGTAATTAGTTTTGGTTTCACTGGTCTGAGGTGCTTAATAAGTGTTTTATTTCACCACTATTATCTTATCGGCAGCTTTTCCTCTGCCGATTGCTGATGAATTTAGGCTGGTGTTCTGGCCCTGAGTGTCTCTTAGCTACTTATCCCTCCTTTAATTACCTGCTTCCACCTGTACAGACAGGAGTGGAGAGGTTTTCCCCTCTCGCTGACAAACACAGCCGGCTTTGAGATGTCAGCTGCTCTCATAAACAGGCCAGTGACAGTTTCCTCCTGTCACCACTCCGACTTCCTATACAAACATAACCTCATTAAAACCGCCACCCCGGTCCATGGGCGGGCCTCCCGGTCCTCCCCTCCAATTAAGAGGAGTAAGGGCTGTCGTCCTGACGATTCCCACTTTGAGTTAAAATCCAATGTGTTCTGGGGGCTAACGCCATGTGTCAAAACATAATTATGATCTCACCATTACCTCTGTCCAAACGAGATGAGGAAGAACGAGTAAGAAGGAATGAATGGGAGAGAGGAGACACTCGGGGTCGGCGAATAGGAGCAGCAGAGAGAATAATTAACCGAGAGGGATAATGAGAATATTTGACCGCACAACGTTATCACCCCTCCTCCTGGAAAGCGTGCTGTCAAACCCCACACGGGGTTTTCTGTGTACATCTGGTCGGGACAAGGGCGTCAGTGCAGGCAGAAGAACGCACGTGTGGTTTGTCTGCAGCGATCAATCGCCGCCTCTGATTCCCAGCGTGAAAAATGAAACATTTCATGTTCTTCTTCACATTTACTTATACTCGCAGTTCCTACCAAAGCAACGGGGTAAAAAGGGGAGAGAGGGGGAGGCGAAGACGCCGGAGGGAGGTCACAGAGGAGCCTGACACTAAAGGCCACCCCCTGTCTGCTCGGCACCGTGTTCCAGCGAGCTCACTGTGACCCGGCAAAAGGAAAACCGCAGGAGGAAACACGGGGCGAGTCGGCGCTCCGTCGCAGCTGCCATCCGTTGATAACCGACGGGCGATCTCGCCTCCTCTTGATTTAAAGCCGTCAGTTCAACGTTCGTTTCGGATACCTTCAGGCGTGGGGAGGTGTCTTATCTTTTACTTGTCAACAACCTTGGCCCCGCCTCTGCCCTTCCTTTCACTTATCCCGTAGGACGGGGGAGCGGCGCGGAGACTGGAGCCGGAAACAGACAGGTGTTCAGGTGTGTGATGTCTGACATGTTCACGCAGCGTGAGATCATCACAGGGAGGAGGCAGGTTTGACAGCAGCGTCTCCCTGACCATGATTACATTATCTCGGAGCGCTGCTGAAGGTCACGGGAGACGCCTGCTGCAAACGCAAACACTCATGAGACTTTGACACGAAAGGAATGGAAATGAATGTCACCCATCACACTGGGATTGGCTCTTATTACACTGTTACACATCTGGACAATGGGATCTGCTTTCATTTGATTACAACATGCTTTGTGTTGTAATTACAAGTGGTATCGAATGTGAGGTGTGGATGAAATATATTTCAATTAATCGCACAAATAAAAAGTTAATTTCTTATAGAATAAAAACAATAAAATGTCCCCATGAAATAAATCCCATCCTTATTTTTCTGGGGTCAGACAACAAAGCACGTTTGGATTTCTCCAACTGGCACAGCATTGAAACCCAAAGGATAAACCAGGTCTGGAGGACAGCAGGCTTAAGGTCAGCGGCACGGATGCAAAAATAATAACGCCACCGCAGTCAGATGGAAGTAGCATGATATAATAGCTCCTTCATCTCCAGAGCATTAAGAGTCAGTCTTGGCTGCAAATGAAGGGCTGCTCCCAGTGAATATGAAATATTTGTCTGGGACAATGAATTATACAAATCTTGGCACAATGATACAATTATCTACCGGTTTTTGGTGTTTCTTTTGTGCAGCTCTTTTCTTGGATACCAACAAACCAAGCAGAGCACAACGATAAACATGAGAAGCATAGAGATGTCAGTTACAGTGGCTACGGAGCCATTATGTGGCCTTTCGCCTGTGGCAGTCTGACTGGGGGGGGACGCTGGGATAAATGGGCCCAGTGTTTGTAATGGAGAGGAGTGTGGCTGCTAGCCAGGGATTTGAGTTAGGGGGCCATGTCCTGGAGAGCAACACTTCACACTCCTGCCAACTGGGGCTGCTCGTGCAGTGAATGGCGTGGGGGGGGGGGCTCTGGTTCTCCCCCATCTCCTCACAAATGCATGCCCGTTCCGTCATGCCTGTGTGGTCACGTGTTCGAGGGGCAATGATTAAGGAGAGTCACACCCCTCTGTCCTCCTCCACCGTGTAGGACTGCCCTGTCTTCGCATGCATTTCGGCTTCATCTCCAGGGTCGCCATGGCGACCTTGAAGTACCACATAGCGGGGGCACCCGGACTCCCTTCGCAGAAGGCTTTATTGAGCTTGAAACAGTGATCGACCTGCCAGTGGGCCGCCACCTTAACAGGCACGGTCTCATACGGGCAATCCAGAAACACAAAGAGGCGGTGGACTGGAGTGAGCGAGCGGACGTTTCGGAGCGGGTGGACAGGTCCGGCTGAGTGGACGCTTTCACGCGTTCATGCACCGCTGCTCCAGTGGCATAATGAGGTGTGACGCATCAGACTAAGTGGCTAATGGGGTGTGAAGTCATTAGAAGACTGGCTGTATCTTTCTGCCTCTGCCTGTCTCTAACTCAATCTCATCTCCGTCCTCTTCCGCCGGTGCGCCTGCGTCTTTGGTTTCTTCCCTGCAAAAAGTGACAGAACGCGCTGCCTTTTGCACCACTTGACATGGGTTTTTTTTGTCACTTTTGTGTCCTTTGTAAAGGTAAAGATGAAAGAGTGGAAGCAGCGACATGAAAACAAGCATTTGATCAGGCACGAGCAAGTGGCCTCCCGTGTTGTGGCTCTTTTCTTCATGAAAGCGCAGAGGAGACGCCCATCTGTTCCCAGGGATCAGACGGAGCTGTAAACAGCTTTAAGAATAGCGAACAGACTGAAAAGACTGAAACTAAATATCTCTGTCCTGCTGTCATTTTTTTTTTTTTTTTTCGCATTTGGCTGCTTCTAATCCTCCTTTACTCTTGATCACCAGAGCAGTTGCGTGGTTGTCAGTATGCAGCCTTTAACCCACCGGGCCAAGTGCAGAATCAAAACGAGTGTTAAAGTATGCCAGGCATGTGATTTAAAAAAGAAAGCTTCAGGCTTTGCATTAGGTTTCTATCCCCATATAGTCCAGGTGAGAGCTGCACAGGTTCAGATAGTTATGCAGTATTTGGGTTTTGTGTGTGAAGCAGCATGTCTGCAACGGCGCTAACCCCCCGTCGCACCTTCATTAACCTTTGCAGCACAGTGCACGTTCACACTCCCACTGGGTTCTCAGTAGATGCGGAATCCTCCCACACATCTACAGCTGTGCCAGATTAAGATTATGAACTGGAACATTTTCAAAATTAGCAGAGCCGCTTTTGTAATTTCTTTTCCACATTAACACACCTGAAACCCATAAATACAGCAACAGATGAATCACTTTGAACCCATATTAAATTGGCCTTTGCTACTGTTTCTCATCCTGAATTGAAGTAATTTTCCTTTTAGTGAAACATTTTTAAAGAACATAATATAAAGTGCGTTGAAGGTCCAGATATGTGTGTTTGTGTTCACACACACGGCTGCCTGATGGCCCAGCCGCCAGTGACAAACAAAAACTATTGGAAGACGGCGAAAGGTGATCTTCCTCATTGTTCCAGGTTAACTTTCATAGTCTATCATGTATTCAATTTCCCCACGGGGATGAATAAAGTACATCTTAATCTTAATTGTACCATTAAGGTCAGGGGCTGTAACACGAGAGTGATTCCTACACCGGGTCAGGGCAATAGCTCTGCCCAGGGAGCTGGTCCCCCCACCAGGACGGAGATTAGACGGACAGATTAGACTGGGAGCTTTCACAGACTGCAGAATTCAACAGGTTCACGGTCCAGACTTCTCACCGCTCCCATCAGACCTCGTCAGCATTCCACTTTGGGACCAAACCTGTGATTTTGCATGTTTTGGCCCATTTACAACATTTTGAACGCTCGGGTTAAAAGAAGACAGTGATAGCTCAGTCTGTTGGGAGCTGCACGGAGAACCAGAGGGTTAGAAATACATATATATAAATATGTGTGTGTGTGTGTGTGTGTGTGTGTGTGTGTGTGTGTGTGTGGTGTGTGTGTGTGTGTGTGTGTGTGAAAAGGCACTTCTAGAGACTATTTTAATGTGTGAGTTTTGGTCAAGGGTTACTCCATGATTCCTCACAGAGAGACTAGATGCTAAAGAGATCCCATCTAGAGTGATACGGTGAAGAAGAAGAAGGTAAACCATCCAGTTCTGTTTCAATGCACATCTAAATTAGCCTCGAATCAAAACACATAGTATCTTGTCCATGAATGCACATAAACTTGGAGGTTCAACTTCAAAAAAGAGTTTGGGAATTGTGTAAGACACAAATAAAACAGGCAACAATTTGTTGGATGAATTATCACATCGCACTGTTGTTATGGACAAGCTGTTAACAAGTTAAAAACAACTCCACCTTTGCCCTTTGGCAGGTGGCTGGAAGCCCCTTGTGTTGTGTGTACGACCCCGTGGCAGGGGACAGTATGGTTTTAAGGCGTGGGCCTCTGCTTGGGACGCCTGGTCTACAGCAACAGTGGGGGGGGGCGTCTGTGATCATGTGGTATTCTCACGTACGGTTTGGTTTTGGTTGCTTTTGGGATGGCGGGCCTTCAGAACTACCCCTCTATGGAGAGCAGGGCAGCTGTGTTCCTCGCCACCTGGCGCCGGGGCTGGCATGGAGATTTGGGAATCAAGTCTTACAATAAATGACACCATTACAGCGGCTAACACACTCGTCACATGCACACGCATGCATCCTTGCAATTTGGTGTTTTTCTTGTCTGACACAAGATAAATAGAGACTAAAATTTGGATTCACAGCTGCAACAGGAATACCTCAATCAAATTAGGGTAAATAGCATATGATCACTAAAACCGGCGAAGATATCAGCGGCATTCTCATGTCGGGTCATCTGTAAACAACCACTGCGGTGGAACAGCGGTGCAGCCATGTTTCCCCCCAGGAATTCTGATTTTAGAAAAAGAAAGGTGGGAAACGGGAGACACACTAAACTGGGATGAAATCAGGGACGCCACAGAGCTCAGTGGTGGCACCCGCTGGGGAGACAGATACTGCTAAAATATCGAATAATACCTCGGAGAGGCGAGGCAGACGATATGAACTGTCGGTTTTGCCAAAGAAGTTACCTTTCGTCGAACCACTTCATTTCCCCTTTAAATGACTCCCTCTCACACTTCCATTACACCGATAGTTACCTCCTAATGTCACATGTCGTTCTGCGATGTTCATGGTCATATCAGGCCAGGGGAAATTCACCTGCCATAACAGTCTTTTGGCCATCCATATGTCAGAAAGATGCACCGTGGCCTGGTCGTTGCTAAGGGGTCAATCTCTCAACCCTAATGGTCTCCGAGTCATGTGACTGAGAAGTACCCTGGAACACTCGTTACAGTAGACAGGAGATGGAAATGATTATCAGGAGGTCAATTTATGCACGGCGGAGGCAGCATGACAGAGTGAGAGGTCAGAGCTCGTCCATATCTCCGGGCATTAAAGATTGACATGCAGAATCTGAGAAGCCCCCGCACTACCCCACACCTCACCACACACGCGCGCTCCTCCATTTAAATATCTGACAGACGATGAAAGTGCAGCCATTAAAATGTCCGCGGAGCGCTTGAGGAATGAAATGGGGAGATAAAAGAATCCCCCTGGGTAATCAACAGGACTATGAATTAGCTGAGAGTTTTAGATGGCGAGTGTGTGTGTGTGTGTGTGTGTGTGCTGGGGGGGGCAGGATAGGGCGCATTTTTACCTCATTTGCTGTTCATTCCTTCTGAAAACAGGAGTCCAGGGAGGATACCAGCATCTGTCCAACCAGAGGTCACAGTAGAGCCTGGCAGCCACCGTAGGAGGCTAAGTCCATTAGCCTAGCGTCCATCTGCAACCTCTCCTGGCAAAAGGCAAGATGTGAACTATACATTTGTGGTGCGTTTTAAAGCCACAGTAAATAACTGGTCCAACATCTGCTCCATCTCCAGTAGCAGCAGACTTTGCAGAATCCTTTGGCAACTTGAAGGTGCCAGCTAGATTTTACTGTATCTACTGTATATGTAGGTCGCAGTGCGCTGCTTCAGGAACCATTTATCTGATGAGGAAGGGCTCCCTGTGGAGGTGTTCCGGGAACATTTCACTGGGATTAAACCCAAGGACATACCTGGATGGGGATTATTCCAGCTCGTCCCGGGATGTCGGTAGACCTGGAAGGTCTGCTGAAGAAAAGGGACGCCTGAACCAGCATAAGCACCTTTGAGCCGACCAGCATAAGCTGTGGAAAATCAATGGTTTAGCCGGCGCCTTCCTCCACCTATCAGGTTTTCTTTCCACCTTTTCTTTTTCTACTGATGAACGTTTATTTTTCAGAAAATGAGATTTCACATGGGGGAAATGAATGCTGGAATCTGAGCTTAGATTTTTGCCTTCAATTTAGTTTTTCTAGTTATTTAACAGTGCATGTAAGGTGAAGGTCCCTTGAATTTTATTTTATTTTAGTTGCATCTTATCATGTTTTATTGCCTATTTTAAGCTGTAATGCATAGAGAGCACCATATCTGGCTGGAATGCAATTTAAAGCAGACATGATAGCATTCAGCTTGCTAAGAATGTACATATTGTGCATCCTGAGCTGTGGTCCATTATGAATATTTTGCATGGGGAACCGGCACCGTTGAGCTATCAGAGGGACAAAAGAAAACTACATTTCCTGCTGCTGTTCATCATGCGATGAGATAGCAGTGTGGTATAAGTGTGTATAACATACATAATAGGTAATGTGTGAATGCGAATGCAGGTCGGCCCAGAGCATCGTGGGAGCGAGCGGTCCATTCCACCCAAACACTCAGGTACCAGCATCCTTTGCCAGAAGGAGCCATTCACGCGCACATTAGTTTTTCACGTCATCACCATCCAACAAATGTTAACATGCAAACGTCACAATGTTCAAAAGGCATTTCATTTTTAATAACATGCTTAATTATTAAGCTGGATTAACCAGGAGCTTCCCTGGAGAATGCATTGAAGTATGTATGATATGTGAGAAATGTAATAGCTGAGATAAACACTTCCAACTCCTTAGCCATTACCCTTACTCTGTTATCAAGCCTTGATGCTAATGTCAGGATTTTATGGAGCAGAATTCTGGAGGGACAAGTCTTCTCATGTCCACCAATTCAGTGGTCTTCTGAAATTTGCATGTTTGTCTTTGAGTTGATTAAAAAGAAAAATCCAAACCTGCCACATGCAGAGTCAGAGCGGTTTGCCTGTCCCACCGAACGGGATTTGATCCGATTCTTCTTGGCCTCAGAGCTTTCCAGCGTAGTTCAACCCGGCTGATCAGAAGCACATGCACATGCAGACTCCAGCTCCAGGCAGCCTGCAGCAAACTGATCTTTGGCTGGAATCCACTTGGACCTGCAGTCAGGTGCTTGTTAGCAAAGGACCGTCGTGCAGTTAGTGCATAAATACAAAACATTAAAGACGCGTATCACACAATTTACATCTTCGTTTCAATCTCACACAAGTCATCATTTGTATCTACATGAATTCAGTGTTTGACAGCTTTTGTAATATATCTGACAGATGTTATGAAAAGGTCGAAGGACACCAGTGTGGACACAAAATAGTGCAATAAAACACACACACACACACATCCATACACACACTACAGTAATCCAACATGGATTAGCTCCTCTAACAGAAGAAAAACAATTCCAAAGGCCGTTAATTATTACATTCATCTCCATAAAACATATTATTGTAATGTGTAAAAATCCAGAAGACTGAAAATCCTGTCAGAATTGCATCCTAGTGTTTGTCAAAAATATGTTTTTATTGATAATTCTTGAATCCCTTAAAGACTCTTAAGTCATTTAATATGTAGTTTTAAAACTATGAAGGAAATGACATCACAGCAGTTGTTTTTTCATATATATTTAAAAAGTACATGAGGGCTACTTTATTTGAAATATAGCCACTTAAAATAGGATTTAAGAATTTCATTTCATGAAAAAAAAAAAAGCTTGGTGGAAATTTCACCGAAGCACGAAACACCGGAGGAAAGCTCCATCAAGCAAATTCTGGCCTTTTTGTGCCTAAAAACAGTCGTTCATGGGAGAGTAAATTCCACCATCACACAGTGGATGACAAAACAACCCAACAGTAAAATGCGTTTGTCATAAATACATTTAAAAAAGGACAAAATGCACATGTTTGAGCAGCAGCTTAGGTCTTGGAGTTGAAGCCCGTCTCTGGGGTGGGCTGGCCTGATGCGGGCTGAGGAGGAGGACGGAGGTGAAGGGGTGAGGAGAGGAGCAGGCGCTGCTACAGCGGCCTCTGTCCCAGGCCAGGCTGGCTGTGCTGCAGCACCACGCTGATAAGACTGTAATAGTCCTCCTTAGAGGACCCAGGGCTCCACTCCCCTTATTAGTCATTTATCACACCTGGCAGCCTCAGTGAACCATAATTACTCTTCCCTTATCCCCCTGCACTGTCATGTCGGTGAGAGCGAGTGTGGAGGGGGGCAGAGAAATGGCTGTGAGAAGTGGCGTTAAAGCGAGAGCAGGAGGAGAGGAGGAGGGCGAAAGTACCCATGAAAAACACTCGTGAAAGGATGGAGTGTGAACTTTCAGGAAGAATAATATGCAGAAAAATCAACCTAAGAGACATAAAAAAAATGGAGGAAGAAAAAAAAAGCAGTGGTGTGTGGACCTTTTCAAATACCTTCTTTAATACCCCATGTAACGATGGAAAGGAATGTAATCTCAGAAGTAAAACCCGAACACAGGCCGCTCTTTGTGCTGCAAATGAGAACCAGTTGTTCTGACCACAGATCTTTACAAAATATTTGACACGGCAGGAATTAAAAAGAAAAGCAGAGACTGGCCCGCTAAAGCAACAAACCAGCCCCCGCGGCCCTGAAGGGTCGCTCGCTAACGCTCCGTCTGGATGCTGAGAGATGCTGAGCAGATTCCTGCCTGATCCGCGTCGGCTTTCACCGGGAACGACCAAGTCGTGCCCTCGACAGGAAGTGACAGGAAACTCTCTGATCCACACTTTGAATGGACTCCAGCCCCCATATATGAAGGACTGAGACCTACAAATCACCCCCAATGTCACTGTCATTAAATGAAACCCAAATAGGATTTTTCATCACCCACCACTCATTTGGACCCGGCCCCACCCCTCCTGCTCTCTTACACCGATACACCGAGTGAACTGCAGGCACATTTTCTCTGCAGGATTTACGCTGCTGCCACGTGCCTGGCTGTCTCCAAAGTGCCCCGCTTGACACCGTAAGTAGATCCAGATGTGGGCCACATGCTTCCAATCCCGACTGGTGTTCTGCCTACTACATCCCAGACCGCCGAACCCTTAACTGGAATCACCTCTCTCTCCAGTCAGGGGTTACGCTAAAAGTGATTTTAGTGCCCGGTAGTATTGAGCAACGCTGCTGCGACCGCTTATGGGATTTAATGATGTGAAAAAGAGATTTTCCCAGTTATTAAATAAGGTTATCAATAGTTACACAATGGCCATTAAATTCAATAATGGGCAATATTACAACTTCTATTTAAATCTTTATTTAAATGTTGGGGATAATTGGATTACAATACACAAGCCAGATTTAACTAGTTGGGTCAATCAGGCCAGTCAGAGTGCTGATATGCATACAGGCAACAACTCAAGTAGTCAATGAAATTAAGGCATTGGTTATTGATCACCGACCGCAGAATCCTCTTACTTTAATCTGCATTGTTAATTGTGGCCTATATAAGATCTTCTAAGATCATGTTTGGAGGCACTTTTCACAGAAGAGACCTGAACACCAAATGAATGATTGCTTTCCTTTTAGATTCTGTTAAGCTGCATTTTTGCCCAGTCAAGCCCGTCTCATCTGCAGTGGTCAATTTAATTGATTGGTCAGTGAATCACAACCTCTGAGCGCTCCAACTCTCCACGGCGACGCGCTTTAACGCTGTTCTTTATTTATTTGTACGACTAATGTCAGCACACAGTGCAGCCGGGATGAGTCAGGAGGACCTTCCACGCTCACTTTTACTGGCTTGACTGGTGCAGCTTGACTGGTGCAGCTTGACTGGTGCAGCTTGACTGGTGCAGCTTGACTGGTGCAGCTTTGGCCGAGGTGTGCGCTGAACGTGCACGGTCGTGCACTGAGAGCCTGAGATGTGGCGTGCTGTTCCAGTAGAAACGTGATTCTGCCATTTTTAGAAGCCAGTTTTGGACGTTTTCTTCTGTAACCTAAGACCGTTCTCTATGCCAATAGAGCAACGTTGGTGGATGTAATCTATTACTTCCTGAGCCCACTCTGGCTCTCCTGCACAGATGGAGACGGCAGCAGAACCCACCCAGCTCGGTCCAGATGTGAACGGCGCAGGAACAGAGGCGCTGTAGCAGGAAGGCGAAGGGGAGGGAAACGAGATGAGTTTTACTATCATTAAAAACCTGCCAAACAGATGTGTGAGTCTCAGAGGGGAAACATCTGGACCGTATTCTCCCACTAACAATGAAAGGTGAGAAAATTAAGAATTCTCTTGGCTTTTTAAGAATCGGCGTCGCTGTTTTCCTCAAGTTTAATTGGCATTTAATGGAGCCACTTCCTTAATATCTACTGGGTTATAAAACAAAGCTGTAATGGTGTGAAAATGACTCGCAGGGAAACACCGTAAAGAGGACGTGATGTACGGGCCATCGGTGCCCACAACATCAAAAACATGGCTTCTGTCCCAAAAACGATTTAAAACCACACCCGTGGGGGTGTTAAGCCTTTTTGTTAAAACCTGAGGTACATTAGTGTGACCTGATTAGTGACATGATTAGTTTCCTAAAGTCATTCATTTTTTAAAATAATTTTATATATTTTCTATTCTTCAATTATTAGTATCATAAATGTATTATTCTTACTTATTGTTCTTCTTCTATCTTTGCATTCCTGAATGTCTTTTCCTCTGTGTTTTTGCTGCTGTTTCGCTGTAAATTTCCACGTTGTGGGACAAATAAAGGAAAAAGTCCAGGTTTTCAGTGTGAAATTCATTTCACCTCCAGGTCGCTGCACTTTCCATGTTACCATCGCTGGAAAGTCTGATCGTAAAACGTCTGCTTGGAGTTTTATCAGACTCTGCTCTTAATAACTGCACTTGTAGATTTCCAAGCTTAAACAAAAATAGAGGCGTTAACGGCAGAAAGCTCCATCAAAGGTCCCAGTGGAAGACGAGAGGCTTCAAACAAATGCTTGATAATTGTTAGTGAAAATAACCTGTTAGTTCTCATATTGAAAATAACCTATAATGTTTTACTGTAGAGTGTGTGTGTGTGTGTGTGTGTGTGTGTGTGTGTGTGTGTGTGTGTGTGTGTACAAGCTATGCTGTGAGGACCGATATACATATTTAACCTGCAAACTGAGGTCACTTTCAGAAAGTGAGGACTTTTTTGTCCATCTGTCCGTCAGTTGAGGGTTTAGACTCGGTTTTAAAGGTAATTAAAGGTTAAATTTGAGTAATTTGTAACTAGAAGGACTGTAGAAATCTGCACTGATGTCTGTGGGCGATACATCAGGTAATTAAAGGACTATAGAACTGAACTGTTGGAAACACATTAAACATTGCACGGAATTTTGATAAACACGAACCCGAGCGCGTGAATGTCAAATGCTTGATCACCTCGGGGATACCCACTGAGTGCGACATGCAAGCCCATATGCATGAGGTCATTACTGAGAGGAGCTCCTCCCCAAAGGTTGTTCAAGGTCAACTGCTTCTCTCTGCTAGCCAGCAGTTAAGAAAGACTCAATGTGCCGGGAAATTTGTGAAAATTCTACACTAAAACCTAAACCACTCCATTCTGTGGTGACTTCCTTCACCCTCCTCATGCATGTCCGCTCTGTGAAGGCTCCTCATATGTACTGTCTATAGTAGTGCTTTACACAAGCACAGCATCTACTCCACGAGGACATGCCACATGGACAGGCACCAGTCGCACAAATGAAGGTGAAAATTCCGTCTCTCTCTCGGTCCCACACTCAGCACGTCGGTGTCACCTCCTCAGTCTGTAGCACCCCCTCCTGCCCCCACCCGGTTTGGTCCTACACTCATGTATTTACGACTTCCTCTGCAATCTCTGCGTCTCTTGCACACTTATGTGGGCCATTAATCAGCCATTGAAAAGGACAGTGGACAGGAGGAGGGAGAGATGGAAAAAGGGAGGCCTTCGCCATCATCAGAGTGAGCGCTTAAAGACCCACCTGAGAGCTTTAAAACAGACCTGCTGGAAATATTAGCCAGCGCAGGGAGATAGGGTGTACGGCAGCACGCAAGATTAGCCCCCAGTGAAACAGGAAGTCATCAGATTTAGGTTGGCTTATTGGCGTTCCACCGGCTCTATACAGACAAAATAAATATAAATTGCTTGTTACTTGTCCCAGGTAAATTATTGCTGTTTGATGGAACAAAACGTGTAATTGATATCTTCTCTATTATCAGGGAAAATGCTTTCCATGTGACAGTCAAAGTGTTCTGGGCTGTTTGAAAGGGCGACATTGGCCACACATACAAAGTGAATATCATTTCTCAATCAAAGTGCTTAAATTAAGAGATTGATTGAACCCAATCTCCTCCAAAAAGGTGGCTGAAAGTTTTGGTTCGAATACTTAGACAGGCAACTTGATCACACTCCGGTGGGTTCCTCTCAGGGTACCGAGAGACGGGAGAGCAAGTTGCTCATATGTTCATGCCCCAACAAAAATGGAGGACCGCCGTTTGTTTAATTATGCCATGAAGTCGCTTTAGATGTTACCCTCTTGTCCAACTCTCTCACACTTTAGACAGCTGACTGATTGATTCACTCTCAGGACAACCTCCAAATATGAAGGCAATTCCCAACACTGGCACCAAGTTTTCTTGAAAGGGATGCAGCGTTTATAAGAAGCCCTGTTATCCTTGTTACATTTTTTTTTACAGTTATCATATTTTCAGCACAGCGTTCGAGGCCCTTTGTTCTTACTGTGATTCTTCTTCTTTTATTCCTTAAACGTGCATTGAACATAACTGTTTTTCTCGCCTGCACTCATCTGATCTTTTTTCTCCTGATAGAACTTGGATCATTTCCTGTTACAGTCTCCGTTAGGCCTGACGCCGGAGTCAGCTTTAAAGGAAAACCGGCACTTTCAGCTAAAGGGAGGAATGTCGTTACACTATGAGTCCCTAAGAAGACGGCGGTAGAGGGAGGGAGGTTATCAGGCCTCATCAGTGAGGAAAGTAACCCGCCCACCCCCCACCACCACCACTTCTCCCCCCAGACTGTACGTCCATCAGGCTTCATTACTCTAATGGCAGAGGCAGCGATTAAGGCTTCCTGCCTGCAGACCCCTTTTGTTTGTCTGCTTGTGTTTCACCTTAACAAAGACAGTCTGCAGGATGTCTGTAGTGAGGCTGCCCCTCCTTTGTGGGGCGTGTGGGGCTTGCCGACCCTGTTGGACCTCTGAGTTTTGCAAGCACAGAGTGGGTTATCTATCTTTGAAAGGGGGGAAGCCAGGAACTGCTCAGGTCCTGCACACACACTGATAATAAGGTTAGCGAGGCATGTTGGTGCAACAACAACGCACGCCTTGGCCTCCATCTGCGCTCCTATTAAGAGGCTGCACACTGTTTGTCAAACGCGGCACGTGACGGGTGGAACAATATGCAACAACACGAAGGAACTAATAAATTAGGAGTGCTAGACATCAACGCTGCACTGGTTTATAGAAAACATCAGCAAGGCTTTATGAGTTTATCTTGTCAAAATTAAGCAAGATGAGCTGATAAAGACTTGGGGAATTTTTTTTTTTTTTAGTGGAAGTCCCAGCAAAACTGTGAGGCTGAATGTGGTCTCTGGTGTCCGTTGCCAGTCCCAGTCTATAGGTGGAGTGTAAACATTCATTGGTCTTTGTAAGACATTCCTGAAGCTACCGTCTCTCAGCTCTGCCCAGTCTTCTTCAGTTTCACTCACTTCTGTCTTCTTTCTTGCCACTTCATCCATAATGGATGGCACTTTGGGTTTCTGTCCCCAGCAGTCTATCAGAAAATGTAACTTTAGGTCACAGGGACAGACGCCTTTTTCAGGGACGGCTCGAAGGAATTGTGTGACCATTAAACAATCAGCCTGGAGATGATATGAATGCTGAATATCTGAGGAAAAAAAGTCAACTTATCTGGTGTGATGTGGCTGCAAAGTAGGACAATTTTTCACGTAAAAAAACTCCTTTTGGTTTGCGTGAGTGAGCGTTTTTAACAATGCTCAAGACTTTTTCTGGTGAATAATGCTGGAATTTGTGCATAAAGTTGAATTTAATATCCAATCATCAGATGTGGCTCAACATGAAACCTCCAGAGGATCACCATTATTCTTATGAAATAAATATCAGGTAAATGTTTACGGCTTTTTAATATCCGCCAATGATGATCCGGAATTCAAAATGCAAAAATGAGCAAACAAACAGCTTCTACAATGGAGGCATCAGGTGAAAAATGCCCTAAACTACGTTGTGACTGTCACGGACAAATGCTCATTGTGGCGTGGCCTCATGGCACCTCAGGAGGGCCAACAACTGCCAGATGTTTGAAAATGTGAAAAAGGAAAAAAGATGACCATGCAGAACAATGGCTGCCATGGGAGACAGTCGGAAAACAACACGTCCACAGAAAACAAGTAAACAAGCACGCAACATACACGAGGACCATGTGTAAACACGGCGCTCTGTCTGTCTGTCCCACATCTGGGCTGCCATCAGCAGAGGCCAGGACCTGTGCACAGCTGCTCTCCCCGTGCCGTCAGTGGGCTTCACCAGGCGGGGGCCCTCCCAGAGGCCTGCGTTGGGAGGCCTGGATGCGGTCTGACATCTGGACTGCACAGGAGGCCATCATTCCCATTCGCTGATGTTTTCTAACTTGCTGCTTCTCCTGCCGTATCACTCCATCTATTTCTGCCTCTGCGAGTCCCACTTTGTCCTTCGCCTCTCATTTCTCTCGCCTTCGACGGAGGAGCCCACAGGTCGCAGTCACAGGGGGAAAGGATGATGAAGAGCTCCAGAGCCGAGCCAGCTGACTCTCCCCTCGCTGCCTTCATCCTGTGCTCTATCTCACATCTCCCTCTTCCCTCCTTTCTCCTCGTATTTACTGGGTTCACCTCCTCCCTCGGTTCAGCCTGCCAGCACTATTGAGTGAGGGAGCTGAGGGACAGCTTCACCTGCACGAAGGAGACTTCGCAATGAACGCGGGCACGTCACAGGAGCCTTATGGTCATTAATCAGTTGTGCGTGTCACCGTCTGTTAATTTCATGAATAAGAATTCATGCCCTTCTCTTGTCGTTCCTCAAACAACTCTGTTTGTCTTTTCTGGGTGCAGAAGGCTTGGATATCCACATAGAGCAGCGAAAGTGCCACATCATAGCAGGGACGCCCTTTGTAGAGGCACACAAGTGATTAATGATATTCAAATCTTTGTCCTTTCTTGACCTCTCGTGAAGGTGCGCAGTCTTCCGCCTCGACTTCACCTAATGAGCGCGGCATCGTGAGCGGCACCGTCTTTGTTTTCACTCTCAGAAGAGGCAGAACTTATGCTTAAGCCTCCAAAATGCTTTAAAGGGCTGCCATAACCTTCTGTTATTCTTCTAGTTCTTTGTACTTGTCTCTTGCTTGATAAGGCCTGCCAGCCGCCAAGGTCAACGGAGACGGGAGCGAGTGGGGGGGGGGGGGTGTTCCTCTGGTGTAAATGGATAGTTCTCTCTCTCTCTAGATGAAGAGAGGAAGAACCTCATCAAAAAATGTTGTCTTCACACCACGGCGAGACCACATTCAAGTCAGATGAATGAGAATTGTCATGCGCAAAATCCTAATTACAAGCCTGCATATTCCCTGCAGCACCGCGGAGCCGCTTTATCGGGCACCCATTGGGTTGTTCCCGCGTGGAAGCTCGGGGAGGATCCTTCCAGTGTTCCTCTTGTCTGCAATCTGTGATTGCTGTATTCCAAGGGGGGCATCGGGGCTGAAAGGACCAAATTCAACAAACCTAATTATCATGCCTTAATTAGTATCAGGGGTAAACCTTGGTGGGACACCTGCAGACTTAATTTATATCCTGACAAGCTGGGAACAAGTGTTAATGTGCTGTATTTATGATAATACCCCAAAGTGTGCAGGAGGAGCAGAAGGAAGCTCACCCCCAGTCTTCCAGAGCAACGTGAAAGGCAGGTAATTACAGGGAAGGTCCAGGAGTGCTCAGGGAGCACCCAGGTCCCAGGGCTGATACACTGCCATAAAATAGACATAAACAAATATAAAGACAAAATAGGATCGACAGTGAATCAAAACTGGGGGAACTGTTTTCAGCTTTTTGTGTGTTGTGTCATGCAATTATGAAGACACACACACACACAAATCACATCACCTCAGCAGAGACATGGTAGCCAGCACAGAAAACTCTGCTGGTCCCAAATAAACGGGCCAATCGCCGCCCCACTAGTCATAAATAGATCTGCCATTTGTTACTGGAAGGCTACCTTTGCATTCAGAGAAATAGGTTAACAGAGCAGGGACGAAACCTGGAAAATTGTGCACGTGGTAGTGTGTCATTACCTTATTGTTAACCACTGCAGACTTCCGCATGGCCCCATCAAGGCTTTGCAAACCCAATCAGAGACCTATTTCTGCTAACTGACTGTTCTGGTCACCTCAAATGTGGAAATATGTTAAACATCACTCAACGTGCACGCAGCACCGCTGCACGCACACACGCCATTTCTCATGTAACCTCACAAAGGAGGACGTGTGTAGTTTCTTGTGGGCTATCTGAGTGTGTTTTTTTAGCGCTGCCTTTCATATTTCTTGTAATATTTACTGGAGAAAATGTTGGACAGTTTTCCCACAGAGGTTTTTTTTTATGTTCTGCTGAGAAAAGGACGATTTCACACCGATGTCAACAAGCTGGTGTTATGACTATGTCAACGTCACATTTTTAGAACAGGCAACTTTCGACTGGACCACATGAAAGTGTTGCATGTTGTTTCCGTATGTCAGGGACTGGCCTCTTTTCATGGCTTTGACTTTGGCTCAGACTAATCATACATCACAAGGGGAAGAACCATGAGCAGTTCTCATGAGGCTGTAGCTGCTTGAGCGGGATTAGTCCAGTTTTATTTGTCTCAGAGTGACGGGTTTTATATTTATTTATTGGTCATTTTGGTTCTTTGAGGTTGAACTCATACATTTGGTTTTGGCTCAAAGTGAGTGACAAGAGGTCATTAGAGATCTCAAGCAACTCTGTTTGTGTGTGTGTGTGTGCGTGTGTGTTTGTGCATTCCTAGTGTGGTTTGAATCTGGATGATTCTGGGATGTGGGTGTTTAAAGGATGGGAGACATTGGCAGGGAGGCGTGTTTGTGAAGGTATTTTGCTGTCGGCATGATGGAAAAGCTAAACCCAGAAGTTTTTTTGTTTTTTGTCATTTTTTGTGTTTTCTAGGGGGACCATCCAAACCACCAAAGCCCTAAACTAGCCTTCAGTGCTGAACCTTTGGGAGGAAAATGATGTAATTTAGATGTCATGAGGGTTTCAGTGTAGCGCCAAAGTTAATTTGCTTGAATTACTGCAAAGAGATTCAACACGTTGAGGTTATTTAATACCTGTGAATCATGTTTGCTGTTTTATCAAAGCATTTACTGCTGTCAAGAAGTGCAACCTCAGTTCTTCTGTTGTAACGAGTCACACGTTCCCTCACAGGACACTCTCCACTCAGCCTGACGTGCATGTTTTTGGACCGTGGGAGGAAACTATAGAAACTGGAAAACACCCACATAGGGCCTGGAGAACACCCAAACTCTTCTCTGTCACAGCTGCCATCCAGTACAATGTGGCACAACTGAATAAAACAATTAATGAACTGGATTTATCCTTTATATGTAAAGTATTATGACAATATTATTAGGTTTGGTTGAGTACAACCAGCTCAGGAACTCCAATATTCACGTTAACTGAATAAAGATTAAGTATCGTTATTGAGCAGGTTGTTATTCGTACCTTCTGATTTTTACCTGTGACTGAATTGGATCTGATCTGATTGAAAGCAGTTTTGAAAGGACATTTCTTTCTGCGGTGCATCTGACCGCGCAGCCCTTCTGAGCGCCCGTTACGCCTGTGCAAAGCAGCAGTCCTCGTCTCAGGTACTGACAGGTAGCCCTCCAGGCCCCACCCTGGCCGCTCACCATAGCAAGTGATCGGGCAGGCAAACAGAAGGCTTCCGTCCACATGAACGCTTTAACAGCCATATCTGCTGTTGTTCTTCCTCTCAGCTTATCACCAAGAAAGACTTCGGGGGCCGTGAACCATGCAAAGAGCTTAGACAACATGACCCACTCTGTCTCGTGAGATCAAGATAAGTCCTCGGCCTACATCTCTTTAAGAAGGAAACAAAGCCGCGCCGCCTCCTCGCCCGGGGTTAGCGTCAGCCCGCTTCTGCGAGATGGAGAGAAGATTGTCTCTGCAAACAGAGGAGAGGTTTACAGTCTCCGTCCGGGGCTGTTAGAGCCGATACCACAGGGAGAAGAGCAGAGATCACGATCACTCCTCCACATGACTGGTTCCATGTCAATAGTACACACACACACACACACACACACACACACACACACCACACACACACACACACACAGACTCAACACCTGCTTGCTGAAGGAGCACTCAGTTAATCCCAACATTAATTATTGACTCTGAGTTTAATTTGAAAGTCAGACGCACAGTAAGCCAGGGGACCCTCCTTTAAATAATGTATAGGAGCCATTCGAAGGTAATCATATTGTCATTGATTAATATACGTCGCGGCGGCGGCGTACCTGATGCGTGTTTGAGCTAGCTGATGTTGGTGATAGAGCTGAGCGCTGGGAGCACAGTGTCAGGCCAGGAGCCTCTCTGGGGTCTCCTGCTCCTTGTCTGATGCTTTAATCACAGCGTAGGAGCTGCGGCGGTGCGTCAGGGCGCACGCCATCAGCCCACTGGATAACACCGGAAGCCTCAAAGCAGTCATGCCTACAAAGAAAAGGTTAGGGAGCAAGAGCAAATGCAATTGACAGCCAGAGAGTCTGCCCAGTTGTCGAAATAAATCACATCCACATTTTCAGCGAAGGTTGAAATTAAATTTCCATAATTCCTTTTTGGCTAAAGTGGTGAGAAAAAAAAACTTCTCTGGCCCACGAGGGAAAGAAGGACGCTGATCTGAAGCAGCACTGTGTTATATGGTGGAAGAGGCAGATCACACCTGGAGCCTGAAGCACCGGGAGGGTAATGAATTCCCTCCTGTTGACACGTAAATGCAGAGGCCGTGTCGCTCTAAATTTACTGTAGGCTGCAACACGGGCCATGAAAAATTCATCGGCGGTTGTTGCCGAGGCGCCATGAAAAGAGCGCCGTTCGGAGGGATGGAGCAATTATGCGCTTAAAATCTCAACTGTCTGGACGGAGCACATGTGTCTGACTAGATGCAAACTCAGACATATACGAAACACACATACACACACACACTCTCTCTCACACACACATTCAGTTTTTATCAGATAGGTAAACAAATCCAGTCCAAGGCTCTCCTCCTCCAGGAGATTGTGAAAGCCTTGGCAAGCATGAGTGAATATGTTGTTTTTGTTAATACATAAAGATTAGGGAAAGAGTCTCTGGGCTCCACACTCATCTCTCTCTGTCTGTTTCTCTCTCTCTCTTTCCCTCCCCTCTCCTTTCATCCTCCCCCAGCATATCTCTCCTCGTCTGGCAGGAGAGGTGGTCTTGTCAGACAGCTTCTCTCCCACGTACCGCGCAGCTCTGAGACGGTGCGGAGCAAAGCGTCTGGGTGCAGCGAGGCTTCTGTCTCTCTTTCTTAAAACCTTCTGGCTGCTAGAAAATACACCCTGACAGCAGGGCGATGTGTTGGGCTGTCGGCTTGACAGCAGAGGAAGAGCAGCCTGCACCAGATACAACACAGCACCAGAGGCGGATGCTTAGGCAATCCAAGAAAACCTCAGTGATTAAGAAATAACACCGTACCAGTGAGGAGGGACAATCGGCTCGTTGCCTTTTTTCCCCCAACCGCAGCGAAATGATACCAAGCAAATAATAAGGAAATGGTGACCTAACTGAAATGAGCGGTGTTTGAGAGGTCGCTCTCTTATCTGGAGCTTGTGGTCGACTGGAGGTGGAGGCAGGCGTGAATGTAGGGCATCAGATGGGACGCCACCTTTCTCCTCATCCCAGTTACACGCTGGCGGGTTCAGCTGGAGATCGGCTGTAAACTTTTTTTAAAATCTCTATTTGCCTTTTAAAAAAGAGCTGGTTGGAAATGTTTCCATCTATGGGGCATCCTGGATGCTCATGGTAGATAAAGCACTGACAAGAACTTCATCTTCAACTCCGAGCGGAGTCCTCTGACCGCGTGGCGAGCTCAACGGGCCTGTGAGGCCGCTCCTGAATGAGAAGCATTTGATCAGATCCTCCAACCTGGGCACTAAAAGACCAAATCACATCAGAGGCGACACAGGCTGCACATAAATATGTTCTCCAGTGCACAATGGTGCTGTGGCGAGCGCCACATCTGAGCGGCGTTGCAGGAGCTCCGCCACTCATTGGGGTCACAGAAGCCGCATGGAGCAGCAGAGCGCAGCCGGCGTAATCTAATCGCCATCGTATTACCTTGTGAAGTAAAAGGCATCTCTTTTCAGGATCATGCAGGAGCGGGACTGGCGATGGCGTTGGCTGAGGCCTGTGTGTGCGCATCTAAACGGATTTAAAACAGACTAGTATCATTTATGATGCACTCATAGTGTAGCTACGTCAGAGGGACTCAGTGATCCAAGTCTCACATTTCCATCTCAATAACAGGATCCAAGATGTGGAAAACAAAGATGAGCTGCTGAACTGATGAGGTAACAGGTGTTAAAAGAAGAAAAAGGTCCTCAAAGTTTCCTGAAGCTACAGGTGATCATGTGACTTTGATTGATTTGACAAACAATGATCTGTAGTATCAGCTTCTGCCGGCGACGGTGGGCTGGTCTGGTCATCTCGATATCATGGACGTTTACTCCACTGCTCCCCTCACACAGGCCTCTTTGGAACATCATGCCGATCTGGTGTCAGCTCCAGTTAAGGTCTGCGGACCTCTGCAGCCCTGTCAGAGCAGGAGCGATTGTCTCTTCCTCCAAATGCTCATGAAGACGTATCTCTTCTGGGAGCACCTTCTCTCCTCACAGCACTCAACGTTCAGCACTCATGTAAGTTGCTTTGGACAAAAGCATCTGCTAAATGACTAAACTGTGAATATAATGTCATTTCACAGACTGTGAATGGGACTCTTCCTCCGTCAGTGGGTGGGGAAGGAACGCAGCACAGGGCAGAATAATCCTGAATTACATATTAACTGTAAATGTTCTCAACAAGCTCCCAAAGAATCAAAATGGAAAAGTTCAATTACATTCATTTATTTTGGTAAACTGTATCAAAAATGACAGAATTTGCAGAAGTTGCAGAACAGTTCTCCTGCAGGGAGGTTTCCAGCAGGTTTCCATCGTTTGAGACGTTCCGGACAAACAAACTCTTTTCCCCCCACAGAGAAAGAGATGATTTACGAGGATGTTAAATACTGAGGTGAGCTTGATAAAATCCTGATGCAGAGGAGTCAGGACCTCAGATGAGAAGTGAAAAGTTCTAACTGATTATTGATGGCAACTATTCTTACCTGTTTTTACCCATGATGACCCACATAAAACAATTTATTTCCCTGTAATTTAAATAATTTTCATTCATTCAACCAAATATGGTTGGGTCCATGGACCAGCAGTGTCCCCGATGGTGACGCCTGCCTGCACCTCCACTCAGCCGCTCTCACCTCCACCTTCATTAGTGGACGACACCTTCAGCTTATGGTTGGAGCTGCGGCCGTGTCTGTGGCATAATGAAATTTACAAAGAGGAGCCACTTGGTATGCCAGCGATGCAGCAGCGGGTCCCCTCGCTCACTGGAAACCACACGCTCGCTTTTATAGATTGCATAATGGCTTGCATGAAAATGGTTTCACACTAACATAAATCAAATGTCAAAATACAACCGGAGCAAGACAATTCCCGCAGTGCACATACGGACACACACGTTCAGTGGGGCACACACACACACACACACTCAGAAGAGTCAGCCATGTAAGGAAATCACAGCCCTGCTTATGCAGATGCGTGTACAGCTTGATAGCATACATAATAATTTATTAAGAAATGTTAAATATTCATCAATATTAAATTAATCATTTATAGGAGGTCTTTAAATTAAAGGGTGCCCTTGAAGTTTTAGATGTGAGGAGTGTCTTTAGCAAAGCGGCAATCCCCTGCGGACATTTGAAATCTCTGATGTACAACACGTGGACGGCGACTGTATAATGAACCCCCTCTTTGATGCTGTCTCTCACGCAGCAAAACACACAAACGCTGGAACAAACGTCCCTCCAAAAGTCATTAATTGCTGATGCCGTAGTTAATGTTGTTTTCCGCATCTGGGAAAGGGAAAAGACTGCTGGAAAGGAGTGGGACGGAAAAATGTACCTGATGTGATGATAAAAGGTTGCGTTTTTTAGCTAAAACATGGAACCACGTGACCATTTCTGCTGACTTGATTCAACCTTAGATGGCTGACCACCATCTGATGGTCGACGTGACTGAAGCACTATGGGAGGGTGAAGGATCCCGCACGGCTCCGGGGAAAGATGTCATCAGGCGCTTCACATATGCAGCCGTGAAGGCAGCAGAGAGGAAGGACGCGGCTCGCTGCCAGGCCCAACCGGCTGGCGAGGCCGCGTGACACACGGTGGTTTGGTGCCAACCACACCTGGGCCCGCTTAGACGCCACGCACCCCAAGGCACACTGAGGTCACTTGGGTACCGCTCTTGTCCTTCTCCTCCCCCATCACCCCCGATGAAGGTTCTTTTGGAAAAACCCTCCAGATGGAGCAACGTGCTACAAGAAGCATGCTTGACTGGCTGCTCTGTGAAGGGCAGCACTTTTAAAGACACAAAAACCCATTTTCTGCGGGTACAGGAGCAGCACTCATCCTCTGTACGATGCAACGCCACAGTTTAACTAATATGCTGGACAACGTGGGAGTTTAGGATCGGCAAAACCACCATGTAGAGGGGTCACAATTGACAAGTGCAGCTGCTCTTCCACTCTCAAAGCTTAACAGTGGATATCAAATAGAAATATCAGGTCCAGCCACACTTGCGTGTGTTGGAGCCGGATAATCACGCATGTGCCTCAAGGGCTCAAACGCTCTTTTGTGGAAAAGGCTCTCAGGTCTCATCCTGATCTGATTATTTTATTGATAGCAGCTAGGAGGCGGCAGGTCTTCAGATAAAAGGCTTAGCTCCGATTTATTCCCTTGTACAAATCCTTTGTGTCAGCACGGGTCATATTTGTCTCAGGTTTTTAAAATGTAGAGCAGTGAATGAAATGAAAAGCAAAGACTAGACGGGAACGACGGCAGGAAAACCCTCATGTGTGCAGCCGAAGCTTCAGCATAAATCAGACTGAAGTCCCTGGAAAGAGGAATGTAGGAGAACACTGCGCCCAGTATGAAAATAGCATCACCCAGGGCTACTTCTGATTGAATGTTTTATCACAGACAATCCTGAGTGGCGCAAAAAAAAGGAAACTTATTCATTCATCCTGCTCAAGCATTGTAACAAGCATGTAATTCCTCAGAGATTTCACCGTTTCACAGCGCTTTGATTTGTCATATTATTCACGTCTTTTCATCCCTCTTTCTTCCTGCTCTTCTGCTCTTGTGTGTGGTGGGTATCGCGTGCTGTAATTCAGCTTTTTATAACCTCCACTTACCTATTGGGTGTCTGCCGGGGGGGGTGCCACGGCCACGCGAGTTCATCACTCTGCTCCGGTAAAAGGATACAGTAAGTGTATGTCTACGGCGGCAGAGGAAGGGCACGGAGATCCATCTGCTAAACATATAATGGATCATGGAGGTGTCTGAGATGAATAGGCCGGCAAAAAAAGAGCAGGGATATACATTACATCCATTTAATCATCCATGCATGTTGGGAGTCGTCCCCGCTGCCTTCGGAGCATCGCTGCAGCTGATTATATATGAAGCTGCCAACAAGCGGATGTAGTAAAGCTTTTTCATTCGCACAAAAAGCAAAGAATGCCTTCACATGGACGTGTAGATAAAGAGGAGGCTCGTTGAGAGTAAAGTGCCGTTCTGCCTGTTTCTGAAGCGAGCCTCCAGGAGAAACCTGAAGGCAGAGGAACTTTGTGGTGTCAAAGGTGAGAGTTCATCGGAGAAGTAAGGTGAGAAGTCAGGATATCGCAGTTTTCACAGCTGTGAGCCAGAAGATCCTGAATTATCTATCCTGTAAGAGGAAGCAGGTCATTAAACGGGGACAGCAGAGCATGGAAAAGCGATAACACGCTCATTGAAGTTCAGTCATGATACTTTCTCCTTTAATCTCAGGGTTAAACTCACAACTTTTGGAAAACAGAAAAAGAAATTGTGAGAAACTGAGTCATTCTGGGTAAATATGCATGAAAATAAGAGAAGTTGTGAGACAACACTAGCGTAGCCGACGCTGCTGGGATGTGTGATTGTGATTCTAGAGCAGGGCGCATCAAACATATCAAACGTTCAAATCCAGCCGGCCTGTTTCTGACCCTCCAAATGAAACGTGATTAGTCCAGACGGAGGAGAGACGGGCAAACAGGAAGTGGTTACCGATGTTGTTAACCGATGTTAACTTTATCAATCAAAGAGGTTTAACTGAGCTTTTATCCAGGTTCAGGCCGTTGTTCCTCACAAATATAAAACAAGTGTTTGGTTTTCTTTTGTTTCTTACACTGAAGCTCCTATTGACAAGTTTCATACAAACCTGATCTGTTGGAAGAGCTTTTAACGTCATCATCCTGCATCCGACTTCCCTGGATGAAAGTAAAAGCCATTTCCTTTCGGTGTCCCCCTCCTCTGAGTGGCAGCGGAGCCCCTCTCACCTCCGTGTCGTCAGGGAAGCCCTGGGATAGAGGTGAGGGAAGAAGGGAAGCTGAAAGGCAGGCCGGTGAAAAACGAGGGTGTCACAGCATTGTTGCAAGGTTAGCACACCCGCTAATGGAGCTGCGCCGAGGGCCGTGCACCCCGAGGACCCACCCTGCCGAGAGGGGCAAGTACAAGCCCAAGATAAACTACTGCGGGGGCATGGCACTGCCCCAAGCCCCTCTACTGCCCTCTAAGCACTTTCACACACACACACACAAACACACACACACACACACATCCTTTCCAGCACCATCTCATGCTGGCTTTGACAGCAGGATTCCCTGTTTATATAAGGATCAGCTGTCATATCATTTTATTCCTACTTTTGTATCTACAATTCGAAACGTATTTGGAGTCCAAAATAAATGAAGACATCCTTGGATGAGGACTGATCAGCCCCGTGTGGACAGCGTGGACAGCGTGGACAGAGGAGGAGGGGGACATATGGCTGATGGCTCCTGCTGTGTGACTCCCACCACTGAACGGTCACTGGTGGGGGGTGGGGGGTGGGGGGGGGGGGGGGGACTCCCTGGAAGATCTCCTGCTCACATGAGACTGGGTTGACAGGGAGGACTGGGTTTGACAGCGTGACAACCATATTAATGAGCAGTTATTGTGAGGGAGGGGGGGAAGGAAGAGACATGTTTCCCAGAAGGGTTTGAAGGAGACCGACTTCCTGCCAGGAGAGCAGAAGAATGCTGACAGCTTCCTGTTGGCTGCTCACAAGTGATTCTGATTGGACGAGGGGATAACGGCTGGGTCGGGAGTGAGCTCGGACTGCTATGAAAATGATGTTTTTCATTCACTGGTCGAAACGCACGAGAGTGTGTGACATAAACAAAAAATTAGAATTTTGCAAAAGAAAATGTGAATACCTGAATATCCATAATATGCTCATAACGGGAACTGGGAATATTGAAACTGACTTTATTTGATAAGTGTTAACCAGAACACGGACTGTGTTGTGCACGTTAGAGGATCTTTATTCCTCCTTAACTGACACTGACTGGCACCTCACACCTCCTAATTTTGGTCACTTTACAGCACACACACACGATTTAATGGAGGAACTCTTTAAACACACTCTTGTGCTGCGGTTGCACTCTGGAGCTGTGGCGTCGCTGCTGCTGTTCACATCACCGCTTTGCCTTAAATAAATCAGCCCCTTCTTAAAAAGTGGGCGTCTCTATCTGCATGTGCCTGCACACACACACACACACACACATATAAAGTCAGTTTGTAGCAGACGGGACCGTCCCGCCTGACACCCAGCAGAGAAGGACCTGTCCTACAAGCTTCACCAAAGCCCCCACCGTTGATCCAACAAAGCCCCTCTTATTCGGAGCGGCAGACAGGGGCCCAGAGGGAGAAAACCTCAAAGACTTTAACAACACCTCAAACCCCAGCCTCCACGACGGCTTGTTTCTTTCATTACTGAGCTCAAACTGGGGCCCTGTGGGTGCCAGTGTGGGCATGCCCGTATAAAAGCCTCTGCCCACACATTATCGCTCATATGGCACCGACACCCGCAGGCATTATTACGTGGAATTTTCCAGTAGCAGCATCTCATCACCCAGCGTAATGTGTTTCCATGTGTGGTGGCAATTAAACCACCCAAATCCTGAAGTGGTACCAGGAGCTCCACTGGCTCCTGTGTGCACGGGCCAGCTCGGCTCCAGCCTAATGAAAACAACAGATACGTCCAGATGAAGCTGCAGTCGTCATTATAATGGAACTAAATGGGTCATGTAGCGCGTTACGTTTGGCTGAATAATGTGAATGAAAGATAATTTACAGGAAACATGTGAAAAGAGGCAGGTATTAAAAATCACCTGGATCCTATTTACTTATTCAGTTAATTGATATAAACTTGAACCTAAGTTCACTTAAACACACTTATTTTTATTTATTTTTTAGTTCTTCCCTCTGCTCATTATTTTACCAGACGTCAGTTACCAAATAAAACTCTGTATAAATTAAATAACAAACACAAGCGTCAAAGTTTGAAAAGGTTTTCCAGCAATATTGAACAAGATTCCATGAGAGAATCGCCCACAGAACGCGACGCAGCGTGATTCCGATAACTTCCCCCTCACCTGGTAGCTCATGAGCAACGAGCCTCACCAATACTGAAAATGGACAACAATCCATCTTTGGGCGAGCAGATGAGGCCGAAGGCGCGCTGGCTTCGGTCGCTCCGCGCGACATCCATCACAATCCGACCGCGTCAGACGCCGGGGACGCGGACGCGGACGCTGTGGTGTTTACGTGGAAGATGCTAAATAAGCCCAGTTAAAAAGAGGCAGGCGAATTAACAGCAGAGGAATAACTGAGCATGAAAGACGTCTCTCATCCCAAACTGTAGCTCTGCAGCGAGCTGAAGCTGGCAAAAGGGAAGCCGATGTGAGGACAGTGGGGTTAATAGTCCAGGACAGAGACGCCTGGCACTAGCATGTTATAATAATACACTTGGCAGCTAGAACGGTGTCAACCGCTTAATTCCCCCTGGGAGTGAAGGACACAGTCTAATCTGTATTCAGTCCTGACATTGTCCACATCTGATATGGAACATTAGCCCCTAACTCTCTCTATAGACTAGCGTCCTTCGGTTTATATTACTTTATGTTAATAGGGGGGAGAAAAAACTGCATGTGCCGTCGTTTGTCATTGTTAGCGGGGTGCTCCTGGAGTCTGCTTCAAATGCATTTGTTTAGTAGCAAAGGGGGGCGAAGGTAAACCTGGCTGCCCCTGGGACCGGCGACTGCCCCAGCCCCATTGATCTTTGGGCTGGGCAGCCCCCCCCCCACCCCCCAGAGTCACAGAGGAGGAGCCTTTTGGTAACGTAACACCTTGAAGCAACGAGCAACACCCAAAAACCAAAGGAGATCAAAGAAAAGCTCCTGAAAGATCTGGAAGAATCACTTTTCTACATCAAAACAAGTTGGCAAAAACAATTATTTAGAGAGGAAATGAAAGCGGCAGCGACATGATTAAACATGTTTGGAGCAGTTGCTCTACAAGAGATGAACTCCGGTTCCGCTGCTGCTCACCAGACTGCAGCTCATTTGAATAAAATAAAATCAGGAACGTCTGCGGAGCTGGCAGAGGGAATATTGTTTAAATCTGACAATATTCTCCGGCTTCTGTTGGAATTAATTCAGCTAATTGTCTTCAGCCCAATTAGAGTCTATTCCCCTCTGTAGTCTGGTGAAACAGTGCCGAGCTAATTGGATTAAATCTTTATCATTTCCTGGGAAACGCGGAGGGAAGGGGGAATATGAAGCTATGCCGCTGCCTTTTTTAATTAAATCTAACCTAATGACTGCGCCGTTATTAACATCCGACTTCTCTGCGTTTCCGTGCTGCACACACAGCTCAGAATTTAATAGTTGTTTTTTTTTACGCAGCCAGTTTACTGAAACACAAATCCCGGTCCACGATGAGGTCTGTGTGGATCCCATCAACCACCGCACAGGTTATCCTGGTTCGCTTCCCATTGATCACTGGCAGCCAATAACGGGATGAGAGCGCCTCACTGTAAAAGTGTGTGTAAAATACAGTAACATGCGCGTCTGTGTGTGCGCGGCAGCATCCTCATCCTCTTAAATGTCAATAGTAACGGATGGCTTCCAGCCCAGGATGCTTCTGAGCCTCTTAAACTGCTTTATTTACGTGTCAAGTGGGGCCGGTTGTGTGGAGAACGCAGACGCGCTCCACAAATCAGCACCGAAACCAGAGGCAGCTTACAGGGAAACGCTGAAAATGATCAACGCCACCGATCGATCGCAGGATGTATGATCTGTCAGGAAGGTCACGTGTGCACGGGAATATTTTGCAGTGCATTTTTTATTTTATTTTTTTTGCCAAAGTGACCTCTGACCTTACCTAGAATATAAAATCCATTTGTGTTTAAACTAATTAAAACTATCATCCATACTTGTGGATAAACTGCTTGATAATGTTTCAGATCCTTATCAGAAAAGGAATCCCCCCCCCCCCGCCCCCGGTCATTTTGGTGGGAATGCGTTGTTGTTTTTTCCAAAATCGTGGAGACGGGATCAAAGATCCTTCAGTGGAAAGTGGGATCTTTTCCCAGGGTGGCCGGTGCTCACACGTATTCACAAGTGCATCCAACCTCTGCGATTCAGATCCAAACTGCTTCTATTTTAATCTGCACATTTGATCCATCCGTCCCGGGACAGATCCAGTTGATTTATATGTACTCAGCACTGTCAATATGTACTGTGCACGCATCCACTCAGTACATAACAACCATATGTGCAACAGCCTCCTGAACACTCAGCATCTTTGCTTTAGATTGTAGAGCCACTGTATTGATTCAAGGTTGACCCCCCCCCCCCCCCCCCCCCTTTAAAAGCAGCCTGGTCCTGTGTCCAGTGCTGCTCTGCTCTCAGGATTGTTTCCCCGCAGCCTCCGAGGGAGACGAGCAGAGGAGCATCTGGAAAAGCAAACAGAGCCCAGCAGCAGCTGGGTGATCTACAGCCGACGGGGGAGCGCTGCACATGATGGTGGAGGGGGGGCCGAAGGACGGCCACGGGGGGGGGGGGGATGCTTCATACTGGACTCATGAAAATATAATGGGCAGGAGCCAACGAGCAAGTGCAAACACACACACACACATATACACACACACACATACTCACATACATATACATACACATACATATACACACACATACTTACTTACATACACACATACATATACACACACACACACACACTTACATATACACACACACACACATACATACTTACATACATATACATACTCTCTCTCTCACACACACACACACTTACTTACATATACACACACACATACATATACACACACACACACATACATATACACGCACACACACACATACATATACACGCACACACACACATACATACTTACTCACATACAATTAAAGGCTGTTGCTTCTATATAATTGGTTTATTTGTGTTTATGACAGCGAGCCACCTGTGTGCTGCGTGAACCCCGTTGGTGGGTGAGTTCAGATCTTTCATCTCCCCTGAAATGTCAGAATCGGAGCACATCCGCGGGGTCAGAAGGTCCAAAACGCTGCCAAGGCAGCAATTTAGCCACTTCACCGAGGGACAGTCGCCATTTTAGTGGGACAGAACGGGTCCAGTGTTATTTCACAGACGTCCTCACTGTTGGAAGAGAAGTTTGCAGAGAAGAACTAGAAGGTTTTAAAGGGCCGAGGGGGGAAGAATACAGTTAAATAATCCGTTGTCATTAGCAACAGATGAGTGTTCTCCTGGAGGGCTTCACGGAGCGTTTCAGCTCTGCTTCCACGTGTCCAGGAGAAGGTTCTCCTTAAATAACGGAGTTCTCCAGGATCAGAAGCGTCCAACGAGGGAAGAAGCCGCCGTTCAGAGATGAATGAAAACCAAGATGCTCGCGCACGCCGCTCCACCGGCGTCAGTAGCACAACCCCCAGCATGCATCTGTGGAAAACCCAAATCCTGGCATGTCGGAGTCCCAACATCTGGATCTGTTAAGGAAACTCACAGCCGCCCGTTCTACTCTCATTTAACCTTCAACCAACCAGACGTGTTGAAACGTTTCCTCGGCCAGCTGTTTCAGATCCAACAACCGTCCTCGAGGTGATGTAAAAATAACTGGAACAGCATTTACAGTCGCCATGTTTCTATTACCTGCTTCTCCATTTGTTTTCCTTCCATTTCTGGCCTTGGATTCAGCAGATTCCTCTTCAATTATTCAGCTTTAAAGAGAGAAGGGACCAACTCCAACTCTATCGGAGGTGTCTGTCTGCTGCGCCCACACCGGCCCCCCGGCATCACCCGGAGGTCAGGGCCTGATGTTTGTTGACCACAAACTGCATAAAATTGGTGTCTCCGCTCGCTGAGGCGGCGGGAACGTGAATTCAGAGCTGCATCACTCCCGACCACCCACGCGCTCGCTTCCTCGCAGACCTGCATTTTCGGTCCGGATGGGGGGGGTCGCACCAATGAAAAGAAGATTTTCTGATATGATCGCTGCAATGCAAAGGTGGTCCCATCAGTGGGGGCTCGTCTAATCGGAGCGGACCACGAGAATCCGTCCCACAACAAAGGTCACGGGTCTAAAGGTCACGGGTCTAAAGGTCACTGGGACTAAAGGTCACGGGTCTAAAGGTCACGGGTCTAAAGTGAGCAGCACAAGAACCAGTCAGAGCTTATTGAGATCACAGAGGGAACCTTCTCTCCCCACTCAGGCCTGACGCCTTAAACAGGACAAATGTGGGGAAAAGTCTCTTTAAAAGGTTTTTTTTAAAATGTTGTAAATGTATTTGCAGGACCTAAAAACCAAATTAGTCCAAAGGAGGAAGGGAGGGAGGAGGGAGGAGGGAAGTGAGGAGGGAGGGAGGGAGGGAGGAGGAGTGAGGAGGAGGAGTGAGGAGGGAGGGAGGAGGAAGGGAGGGAGAGAGGGAGGGAGGAGGAGGGGAGGGAGGAGGAGGGAGGGAGGAGGGACGAAGCGGAGGAGGAAGGGAGGGAGGAGGGAGGGATGGAGGAGGAGGGAGTGAGGGAGGAGGAGGGAGGAGGGAGGGAGGGGAAGGGAGGAGGGAGTGAGGAGGGAGGGGAGGGCTAGGAGGGTGAGGAGGAGGAGAGGATGGGAGGAGGAAGGGAGGGAGGAGGGAGGGGGGAGGGAGGAGGGGAAGGGAGGGAGGAAGGGAGGGAGGGAGGAGGGAGGAGGAGGAAGGGAGGGAGGAGGGAGGGAGGGAGGGAGGAGGGAGTGAGGAGGGAGGGAGGAGGGAGGGACGGGAGGGAGGGAGAGGAGGAAGGGAGGGAGGGGGGAAGGAGGGAGGGAGGGAGGGAGGCGAGGGAGGGAGGGAGGGAGGGAGGAGGAAGGAGGGAGGGAGGGAGGAGAAAGGGAGGGAGGATGAGGAGAGGGAGGAGAGAGAGAGAGGAACGAGGGAGGGAGGGAGTGAGGAGGGAGGAAGGAAGGAAGGAGGGATGGAGGAGGAGGGAGGAAGGGAAAGGAGGAGGGAGGGAGGGAGGAAGGAGGGGAGAGGAGGTGGGAGGGAGGGAGGGAGGGAGGGAGGAGGGGGGGGGAGGGAGGGAGGAGGGAGGAGGGAAGGGGGAGGGAGGGAGGAGAGGAGGGAGGGAGGGAGGGAGGAGACCAGAGCCCAGAAATGCTCGGCGATCAATTAGTCCGGCTGTACAATAGCCGGAAATCTCATATTGGGTCATGGATTCCTTATCAGCGGGTGAATTTTCACATGCCAGATAAAGCTGTAATGATTTATGGTGGCGAATGAATAATTGTGGAGAAGAAGGGTGTTATTTTTACACCGTGGCAGCTCGTAGCAAACGCAGTTAACCTAAAAAGAGGAGTGCACACTGGAGGGCACGTTTCCAAGTCCTCCCACATGTCGACAGATAAAACGGACCCTTCGGTGCGATTATTTAGCCGCTTAATACGCTGAAATGTGCCATAACACAGCGAGGAATTTGGCGAATTAAAGGAAAACTGCAAACATTCCATTCCAAACATTGTGTAAACTTGTCAACGTTTAAAGGCGGCTCAAGTCGACGGCGGTTACCGACCCCGCCGCCGTGCACGCGCGCTAGCAGCTAGCAGCTAGCAGGTGCTGGTGCCACCCTGACGTCAGTGACAGGTCTGCAGCTCTTCTGGGTGCCGGCTCCATAAGATCCATACGCCAGAGCTGCCAGCCCAGCACAGGGAGCGGAACATTTGCAGCAGTAGCCCTCAAACATCCCGCGTGGGGAACGTGGACTCCATAGAAGGATCCACTCAATGGAAGCAACAGATGTGTGGAAGGCGGAGGCGAGTCATCGTGGGATCTCATCAGAAATGGCTGTTCTTCTCACCGCCGTCACCGTAGACGTGATTAATCTTCCCTGGAGACAGACGAGGGGAGAGCGGAGGGGGCCGCCGGCCCGGGAGCTCTGGAGGGTCTTCGTGGGCAGCATCCCCCGGAAAACTAGACACAAAGAGGAGTGCAAGGAAAAGAGGAAATGGAGAAAGGTTGACTGAGCGCTCGTGTTTGTCAGGCATAGAGTTGCTGTTCTGATGACGCATGCAGACGTCGTGGGTCCTGAACCTTCTGGGTCCAGTACGGACAATCACAGACTCACATCTTCAACATGGACAGCAAACCCAGCAACGCACCTTCCAGCTGTGTAACCCAGCAAGCAGACCACCCTGGCAGGAGGGATAGGATCCATCAGGAGAGCCAGGCCGGCTCCTCTCGGAACGATCGCTGCTGGCTCGAGCACGCGGGGGTTTAAAATGGTCGGAGGAGGCCGAGCAGGTCCAAAGAGGCCAGAAGGAGCCCAAAGGGGCCCAAAGGAGCCCAAAGGAGCCCAAAGAGGCCCAAAGAGGCCAAAGGAGCCCAAAGGAGCCCAAAGAGGCCCAAAGAGGCCAGAAGGAGCCCAAAGGGGCCCAAAGGAGCCCAAAGAGGCCCAAAGAGGCCAAAGGAGCCCAAAGAGGCCCAAAGAGGCCAAAGGAGCCCAAAGGAGCCCAAAGGAGCCCAAAGAGGCCCAAAGAGGCCAAAGGAGCCCAAAGGAGCCCAAAGAGGCCAAAGGAGCCCAAAGGGGCCCAAAGAGGCCCGGGTCACACACATTTCAGAGCCACCAAACACAAAAACTTTGATTTGATACATTATAGTCTTGATGTAGCGGCCTTTAGAGGTCATTGACCTCTGACACTGACCTCCTGCTGCTGTTTATTAAAAGTCTTTTATCTGTTGAGATTTTCTTTGATCTATATGAATCGTAACAACTGCTTCCCAAAATCGGAGCAGGAGCTTTGGTGTGAGAACGACGTGTTTTCCCATCTGAGTTTGAATATTTTCTGTTTTTCATTCATTTTATTAATCGAATGTGGATTAAAATATGTTAAAATTAGGTAAAATTCCTTTTAATTTAATTTATGAATTACATTTTAATACTCTTATAAAAATGCATCTTTTGGGACAAAATCTTTAGTTTGTTAAACAATAAATCCAACACATAGGCCTGATTGTGTGTGTGTGTGTGCGTGTGTGTTTGTGTGTGTGCGTGTGTCCCCGTCGTGTCCCCGTTGTGTGTCTGTTGTGTGTCTGTGCTGCTCCCAGCACCACTGAGGGATGATGTGGCGAACGTGATGCATTTTAATATGAACACGGCCATAAAAAGGTGGCCGACTCAGGAGGTTTTATGGTTAATTTCACCTGTTTAATCACTGTTGCCGCGTCACTTTACATCAAAACAGCTTCAGCTCAGGCGAAGAAGGTGGATTCTGGCTGGGGGGAGGGAGGTGTGGGGGTGGGTGGGGGGGCTGGGGGGTCAGTGTCAAGTACGTGAAAATGCTGTTTGGTCCTTAAGCATCACGGATGTGAGGAGGCCCAGGAACGCTTAAGGGCTTAATGGAAAGAGGGACGGAGGAAAAGAGGTGGAGCGGGAGGTGGAGAGATGCTTTGGGCTGATTTATATCAAACGGTAATAAAGTGGGCATCTCCTCCTCCGCCTGTTTAATATGCGAATATGCAGAGCATCCCACACCTGACAGCTCCCCATTAATAACAGCTAGCTCGGAGCCAGGTAGCCGTAGCTCATCTATATGAAAATACATGATGATGCTTTTACACCCAGTCATCTTTTACAATGGCGCGTGTGCGGCGCCGGCCCACGCTGGCGAGTACACACAGTTCACCAGAACTCCGCGAGGCCGGCGGATTCAGGCGGATTCCTGGAGAGACACGTCTGAATCCAACCCCTTCAGCATCATCTGTATGCAGACCGCAGGTGGTGGAGTCAGAACACTTACCTGAATACAAGTTTGGGCTTCATCAGTCAGTGTTTGAGCTCAGTCACCATCTCCTCTCTGCAGGTGTCGCTGGCTCGCACGCGCATGCTAACATAATGCTTCACCTGATCTGCTTAAGCTGTCTGTGTTGGCATGTGTGTGCATGTATAGAAGATTACGCATGGAGACCGGTTTATTTCGGTCTTTTGCATCTGGGCAGGTGACAAATATCACGGAGTGTAAATGAAGGACGGCAGCAGCGTGGAGCCTATTCCGCAGGTTCGTTAGCTTCCACGTTTGGCTAGCTAACGCCACAGAGCGTGTATTCATGCTGCATTCAGCATGACAGGACCAAATGTTTCCAAAGTAACAGCAAGTTTGACTCCTACCTCACTATGTATAAACTTAAAAATCCCTGGAGCATTTAAAGCGCTGGGTTTAATAGGAACGCCGCTCCCATTTTCGCAATTCTTAAGCAAAAACTTGTGGAAGACAGCAGGTTTCTTCCTCTAACAAGATTAGAGACGGGAAATTATTCATCCAAATCTATAGCTCTGATGTATATTGTTCTCCTCCCCTGGTGACAAGTGCATAGATATCAGACAAAGATGCATCTGCTCAAGCTCACTATTCTTATGCCCACACCTTCATCTGTACAGTCTTTCCCCCAGCAGACTTCCCATAAGGAGGAGCGGAGGACAATAGAAGACAGAGGGAAAGAGGCTGAGGACTTGTCCGGCCCCTGGAGGCCCTGCTAATACCCACTCATACCCCATGTATTTTACATGCACAATCCTCAAGGGGCACAAAGAATAGGAATCTTACACTATTTAAATACAGGATTTGGGGCATTAAAGCCAGGCTCATATTGGAATAACAGAAATAATTAGGGATACGGAAGTTGCAGAAATAGACACATTACCATAAGATGATAATTAGTCCCAGGGCTAGCTGGGTGAGGAGAACGACTGCTTGTTGGGGCTTTGTTAGGCCTGCAGTGGGCATCCCAGGTAATAAGGTCATCTGAAATGTGGAGTACAGAGCCGAACACATAATAACGTGCACTGACTGACGCAGAGCTCAGATCTGTAGGTTAGCACCTTCTTCAAGGGCGGTTCCTCTGTGATCAGTAAAAGGAACAAAGCAAAAGATCAAAGTTGTTTTGAAGATGCACATTGCAACGCTGGTTTTACTCACACAGAATGGACGGAAAAAAGAGCCCGAAAGCTCATTTAAAAGAATTTAACATCTGGACTGCATGTCCGCCGCCGCGCCGCTGCGATGCACGTGGTCGTTTGCTTTATCAGGTTCCATTTCCACTGGAGGGCAAACAAAGAAGGAGTGGAATCGCTTTATTTCCTCCTGCTGAGAGGGATGTTAAGCGGGGCCAGAATCTGTCTCCTTATCTAATAACCCAAGAGTCCCGACGAGGCCAGTGAGCGAGGAGGGAGCCGCAGAGCCGTTTAGCATCCAGGCGCGCTTCTCTCTGCTTACCCACAGATCTCAGACATCTGCACACATCTGGCTGCTGAGCATATTGGAAACCCAACAGCACAGTTTCAATCACAGATGTTCTAAAATAACCAGGCGGCGGCTTGACGTCTGATTCCTCTCCACCTTTAAAGCGTCTCTGGGGGCCGGTGGCGGTTCGGCTCTTTTCTCGACACACTTCTCAGTTTATTGAACACTGTCTTTGGCTTCACCGTCCCTATTCGGGTCCCATTTGCCACCTTTTCCGGCTCGCTCTTTTTTCAACGGAACCAACCGCAGCGGTTCACCGACGGAGACGAGGGAATTGTGATTCAGGTGGAATTAAAGAGAAACGCTTCCATCGCCGGCGTCACCGATGACTAATGGAAGAATAAAAAGCTGAACTTCCTGGTGAGTCCCGCCTCCCTCGGCCCTCGTCAGCGTGACCACACCTACTTTTCTCTGTTTGACTTCAACAGGATGTGTTGACAGCGAGCGAGTGCAGCCCATCGCCGCGGGAGACAGTGTCCCCTGGTGTTGAGAGCCTCTCGTCTGTGGGGACGGCCCACGTGTCTCTAATCAGCTGCTCCGGGTCAGCCCCCCCCAGCCCACCTCAGCCCACCTCAGCCCCCCTCAGCCCCCCTTAGCCCACCTTAGCCCACCTCAGCCCACCTCAGCCCCCTCGGCCCACCTGCCCGCCTCAGCCCACCTCAGCCCACCTCAGCCCACCTCAGCCCCCCTTAGCCCGCCTCAGCCACCTCAGCCCCCCTTAGCCCACCTCAGCCGCCTCAGCCACCTCAGCCCCCCTTAGCCCACCTCAGCCCACCTCAGCCGCCTGCTCGGATCAACCCCCCTCAGCCCCCTCAGCCCACCTCAGCCCGCCTCAGCCCACTCAGCCCCCCTTAGCCCCCTCAGCCCACCTCAGCCCCCCTTAGCCCACCTCACCCCCCTCAGCCCACCTCAGCCCACCTCAGCCCCCCTCAGCCCCCCTCAGCCCACCTCAGCCCACCTCAACCCCCTCAGCCCCCCTCAGCCCCGGTCTGAGCTGCCGCCCCCCCCCCCCCAACATCAGGGCGCAGTGACGGGGCATCAGATACGGCCACTTTAGGCACCAGCAACATTCGTCTTCGTCAATTCTTTTTTAAACAACAAGACCTGACAGCTTCGCTCCTGTGGGTGAACGAGAGCGCCGTCGCAGTCGCTCACACACACACTCACACACACACACAACACACACACCACGCACACGCGCGTATGCGTTAAAACACAAACACATTTGTCACAACCGCTTTGAACCACTTTTGCCCCACATTCCTCCGTCTTGTCACAACACACCTGTTGCCAGGACCGTCGATCCCAGCGGCCCCGGATCCTTTGTGAATGGAGGAATGGGCCAAAGCCCGGCCGTGGCAAACTGCTGAGCCAGCAGAACCTTTATGTCAGGGCGCTTGCCTGTGACATCACGTCACCCCCGCGGCTGTGTGGGATCTAGGACAGGCTGAGGGTTATTGTGCAGCCAGAGCCAGGGCACCCACGTGCACGCGTGCCGGATCAACCGCCATGTCACGGCTATTGTCCCGCAGGTCTGGACGCACGACGCCGGCATTCTCGCGCTGTGAGGTCGTGTGGGAGCGACATTCTTCCCTTGATCCCGGGGAAAACAACATGAGAACAAATCAAACAGGAGCCCCGTCCTCGTTGAGACCGCCGTCACCGGGTCAGCTGCTGTCGTTATCGTTACGTCAGCGCCATGGTCTCCCAGGGTGAGGGGGTGAACGCGGATGAACGTGTGAACAGGGAACACGCCACGCGTCAGCCATGTTAATATTCCTTCTACTTCTTGTTGTGTTTTGCCGTTATCGAAGGTGGCCGGACGTTTGCACTCGTCAGGCAAAGGACAACGAGCTAAACTGGCCTCGGACCTTTTATTTTGTAGAACGGGGAAGTAATTAGTGAAATTGCTGCTCCCGCCTTGGCCATCCTTTAAAAAAATAATGCACCTGTGAATCCACTGAGCACTTTTTAATAGCAGGACCTGTAAATCACGTTAACATCTCATGACTCGACAGTATTGATATTTGTGCATTAGTGCATATCAGTCAGATATACATTTGAGGAGGGTTGCTGTGTGTGTGTGTGTGTGTGTGTGTGTGTGTGTGTGTGTGTGTGTGTGTGTAGGGGGGTGGAAGAGGCTTCAGACACCACTCTGCTTACTCTGCATAACAATAACTTTTTAGTTAGATTGCTCATAACACTAAAACACACTCACTTAGTCTCGTGCACATTTACGGAATTACCTTCCGGCCGGAGCTGCTTCGGATTTTTGTCTTGTGATGATTTCCAGTGATTCCAAAGTTCTGATCCAACAATGGTCCTTGTGTCTTTGGTCGGTTTAATGTTTTTCTTTTATATGTTCGGACATGTTCTGCTTCCCTCCTCCAGAGATTGAATCCTTTCTGATTTGGTTGATTTGCATTGCCACAGGCCGGAGCTGCTCCTGGTTTGGGAAAAGCTCATTCTGAGCAGCTACGAGACGACCCGGCATCATTAGCGCAGAACTCTCCGTATTTACGTCCAGGCCTCTTCATCCTGCTCCAATTAAAGTGCAAAAATGCTGGAATTGTTGGCCAATATGCTGACAAGTGCAGACATATTCCGTTGGTTGGTGTTGGGCCACGACGATGAATTGATTAGACTCGTTTAAAGTCTCCAATCAGTGACATTAATGGGAGATTTGGGGGGAAAGAATATTTAGGAAATGTAGAAACGACGCCTGAGCCTGAAATCCATAACACCTCATTTGGGTACCACTCAAATGACCCTTGTGGTGGAGAGTGTGATCACTTTCTTTCATTTGGGGGATTAGGAGCGTCCGAGCAGTGTGCCAGCCCTCTTCTTCCGGAGCGCTCTATTCCTGAATGGGATGTAGATGTAATCGTGCGTCCTTACCTTGTGGTTAACCAGAGCTCATGATGTGTTTTTATCTTTCAGGACCCATTTACTCAGTCCTACCATCTCTTTCCAGTCTGTCACTCATCCTTTCATTTTCCCTTTATCTGATCTGAGTGCTTTCCATCCCATAAACTAAAGGCTTTAGCCCTCATGTTAGACCTCGTGGATAAGGTCCAGTGACGCAGAGCAGGGAGACCACAGCCAGCCGCCCTATTAGTGGTGGGCAGGAATGCAGTAAGTGGGATCAGGATGTCTGGCGCAGGTTCCTCCTGATGCAACTCTGGGCTCAGCCGGAGCAACAGCACCTCCGTGGATCTTCAGAGGGAAGCAAAACTGCCACATCGCCTGCAGTCACACGTTTATGCCACTCTCCCGACACCAATCTTTTCCACGTGGATGCCCCGTCCCTGTCCTATGTTCTCCAATCTGTTATTTTCATAATCCAGTGAGTGCCGCTGCCTGAGGTTAACAGATGGGCCTGGGCGCTGGAGGTGGCAGGTCTTTGTGGCCCCTAACGAAGAGCGTGCGGTCTGACGAATGACGTTTGGGCTGAAACCACGTCACTTCTTCCATTAGCGGAGCCCGGTCCCAACTCCGCTGTATTGAACCATGGCTTTCAGCTATTAGCCTGATGCATGACACAGTCAATTCCAGTTACGCTTTAATAAGTGAATATTTATCTTTGGCCCGCTCGTAAAGGAAAAAGAAGGAGGAGAGGAAAAAGTACCTGCATTGTTCCCATCTCTCGCGGTGAGCTCGTGCTCGTGTGTGTGTGTGTCGCCGTTTGGTTTCCTTCATTCTCCTCAGTCACCCAGTGCTTCAGGTTGGAATGAGCTTTATTAGTATCTGTCACTCGTGAGCTCTTCCAAGAGCTTCTATCTGCTATGTCGCTCAAGTGGAAATCATTTTGTTTTTGTGACTTTTAGCATTTTTTAGATGTAGCAGCTGCAAATGAGTCGATGTATAGACCAGACAGCGCTGTGGGGCCACTGTACCATGTCACCCATCTCCCTCCCATCCACTTTTTTAACTGGAACTCTCCCAAATCTGCGTAGTGCAGACTGGTCTCAGCCTCAGAGCTGGGAGGCTCTCCTGCCATCAGTGCGAGTGTAGCGCCTCTCTAGTGTATTTCACTATTTGAGAACCTGAGCTCTTTCTAAAATATGAAATAATGAATAAGGTTTCTGCAATGAACTTAAACCAAGGAATTCAAAGACCAACACAGTTTTAGTGGAAAATAAAAAATAAAAAAGATTTACTCAACCATAGATTCAAGAAAATTAACATTTGTAAACAGGCTTCGTTCACATATGCAAAATATGCACAATAAACAGTTACTGTGGGGCCCCCAATAAAATAAAATAGCCGGCAATACTTAAGTTACCGTAGCAGGCCTGGTTGCAGCTCGGGTACGTGGTAGGCTCCAACGTGTAGCTGGGCCTCAGGTGTTACCTCAGGTGAGAAGAATAACTGCTGAAACAGGGGAAGGGATGCTCCAAAGGAAGGCAGGAAACTCCGGACTCAGCTCCACATCAGGTCACTCCACCGCGGACGACCATCCACCTCTGCTCGGCTCCACCAGGTTGCTAGCCGCTAGCTCGTTAGCCAAGTTCAGAGTTAGCAGCCACTTAGCCAGCAGCTACGTGCACTCTCCTCTTCGTCCGTTTGTCGTATCAAGTTCTCCACTCAACACTTACTTGAAAGTCATCACTCAGTCTTCAAAAAGAGTTCTGGTCGAACACTAGAATGACTATAATGACGAACTTCTATTACACTTGATCAACTTTTCCGTTTTTCCACGCTCTCTCCTCTCCTCCGACTCTTCTCTCTTTTTCCGCTGTTCCGCTCACCTCCCTCACACCTGCGCATTAGCTTTTCAAAATAAAATACATTTTGTTCCACTTGTCTATTACTTCTGTTTCCCGGGACATTATAACATATACATTCACAGACAACGCATCAAACATGTAACATGCATCTTGGAAAACACATATACTACACAGAACTCACCCCCTACCGCTAAATCACTCCATCATACTTTTAATCTGAAGTGGCCTTTTAATTACTAACTTATTTATCATTAACTGTTTCTTTTTAGCTCTAGCTGCTATTCATTTCTTTATTTATTTTAACTGATGTCTTTTCTTTTTAACATGCCTGGTTTTACCCAGGGCTACACGAGGAGCAGCGCAGACGGGAGGATGTGTCCACCGGTCCATCGCTGGTCACACCTGACCGATCACTGTCAGCCATCTTTGACCACAACACTGCCCAAGTGGGAAGGTTCTGCATGTTCCGTCATCCCTGTGAGGAGAGTTTCCCTTCATTACGGAGGACGCAGCTCAGTGATCTGCTGCCAAGACTGGGGAAAAATAGTTTCATTAAAATGATGCTTTTTCTGTAGTGAAGCTCTATTGTGATTGAAATTTAAAGTGTGTGTGTGTGTGGTGTGTGTGTGTGTGTGAGAGAGAGAGAGAGAGAGAGAGAGGTGTTGATGTGAGTGAGCAATTAGAGGTTGAGTGCCGCGCTGACAGGCTATCGTTCACAAGGCTTAAGCCACTCAGACCTGATCACTGAGGTGATCCATACCTCCAGATTGTTGCTCCATACATTTCAACACACACACCCGTCAGCACATGCAGTCTGCACATCATCCTCGGTGAAAAATAGCCCCCTTGTGACAGGGCATTGGACTCCCAACAAGGGCAACGGAGGCCGACAGGAAGAAGGAGCGAAGTGAGCGTTTCAACAGATCAGCAGAGATCTTCATCACTGTCCGGGATCGAAGCCCAAACCCTTCGGCTGCTCAGATATCGCCTCCATTCTGAAGCAAGACGAGGGATGTAGAACACACCCGTCTGTGGTGTCGCTGCCCGTGTAAAATATACACAAT
>NC_079521.1:18591722-18701722 GCF_003711565.1 Takifugu flavidus | reverse complement strand
AACAGGATGGAACCTTGCTGAAGCAGCGCTCTGCAGAGCGAGATCACTATCGGGGGGCTGCACAATTACCTCCCCAAATAAAGGTCATTTCCACAACACTCAGGTTTGAAGGGAAGCGGACGGTCGGCGTTCCAAACGCAAATTAATAGTGAAATGAATTAAGATCCGGAGCTCAGCTGCGAACATGGATCCAGTTGGGTAACGTCTCTCAGTGGGCGTGGCCTTGTCAGCCATTACAGGAACGCTCAAAGCTGAAACGTTAGCATACAGCCAGGAGCACAACGCTCACAAGCCCTTTAAGTCATGTGACCACCAGCAAATAAAGAGCAGACCGAGGCACGATCGCCTCAGAGAACTTGGGTTGGTTTTTTTGGATGGTTGGATCGTTTGTTTTAACCCAGTGCCGTCCAAAGTTAGCAGTTAGCGGCGGCTCCTGGGGAATGCCGGAGCGGCTCCCACGGGGAGGAGTGATGGAGGACGAGCACGGCGGTTCCAGTTCTCTGGACGCGTAGAAAAGTAGAATTTTATTTATGGCAGTAATTGTAGCTCACCGTTGGAGCGAGAGCACAAAGCATTTTATAGTGTGTCAGGAGGAGCCGGAGCTAATAACACCTGAGAACCCCCCCCCCCCCCCCCCCCCCTTTATATATTAGATCAGGATCTTCAGCGGCTCCTCAGTTTTGTTACAAATGTCTGGATCAGTTGTTTTGTCCTGTTGGAGAACTCTGGGGATAATTCTGCCCCTTTAGCCCTTCATCTGTTCCCTTCCTGCCTCGTCTCCTCTCCTTCCTCCCTCTCCTTCCCCTCTCCTTCCTCTCTCACCAGAACGTCGGTGGTTCCTCACAAGACAAGCTGGGTTCTCCTTCCAGCCTGATGCCAGCGTGTCTGTAAAGAAAACATATAAAGAAAGATCTACAGCGTCCGGAGATGTGGATCTAAGAGGTTCTCACTGCAGGGCTTTTAAAAACTCCTCGTCTTTTTTTTTCTTCAGATTTATTTCAGCCGAGAGCCACAAATCAACAGAAACTTAGAAGGTATTAAAATAAAGGAGGAGAGAGGGAATTAAAAGAACCATTAAACTGCATAAATTCTGGAATCCCACTCAAACTGAGGCGTTTTAAAAATCAATAGAAAGGGGAAGAGTGCCGTCTGGCTGCCAAATCCAGGGTTTGATTTCCTTTCTGGGGAACTTTGAGAAGTCTCCGTCTTTATTTGTAATGAGGGTGAGGGTCGTTACCACCACATGATCAGACTTCCTATAGAATCTGCTTAATGGAGGCACATTTGCAGTCTAATAAAGATGATCCAGCGTGGGGAGAGAGGGATGGTGAAGTGATCACCAATAATTATGACTGAAGCCTTTCTGCACCAGAACTTCAGTGAGGCTGAAACACTTCCACCATGATTGTGGGAGCAGCCTCGGAGACGTAAACAGGCTGATGGAAGCTCGGGCTTTAAATGGCCGGGGAGGAGATTCATCCCAGAGAAACACGGCCACCGTTGCTGCGGCGACGGGACCAGTTTATCGATGCACGATGGCAAAAGTTCTGCAGCCGGAGCGGCTGGGAACCTGCTGCCATTCAGCCGGGAAGATCTGCAGACAAAGGAGCGTGTAAAGATGTGCACGCACGCACGCACGTGTGTGTACACACAAACTGACAAACACCATTTCCATATTGACTGTTGGATGAGAAAAGGGGGGGGGGGGGGCGAAAAAAAGGGACGCCTCATAAATAAATGACAATGCACAGCTTGCCCTGGAAATAGAAGCATCATTTTGTGTTTGTATTATATTCAGACGGGTAAAATTTAATCTCCCTTTTAATACCCTCGATTGTATAAACAGGAGGGAGGTTGGCGGATAGAAATATTAGGAATGTAACCTTTCTAAAAATCGATTTGGCCTTAAAAAACAAAAAAACATTATCTCCGCCGGGTTTATCATTTTTGTGTTCCAATCAGGGAGAACGTCCTTCTCTATATCACAGGAGGCCGTTAGCAACGCTGAAGTTAGCCTTCTCCTTTCCACCATCTCACTTTGATCATGAATGTGGTGTAGAACATCATTTTGAGAACATTAAAGGCTCGATATTCCTAAAACGAAACCATCTGTTCTGTCTTCAACTTGGCACCCTTTAAAGAAGACCTGTTAGCCCACGTAGCGCTACATTAGCAGCTGTCTGTCTGAAGGGCTTCAGCTTAACGTGGATGGAAAGAGTGATTAAAGCTCTCTTTTCCTTTCATTTCTACATCTGGCCCTGACATGAGCGCCCCCCCGGGGGGGCCGGTTAGGAACTAGATCAGATCTGCTGTTATATCACACTGTAAAGCCAAACATCTCTGCCAACAGGCTAATCACATGGACGGGTAAAGCAATCCTCCGTGGACGTGCACCACAAGTATGAAAGTGTGTCTGCGGCCCCGATTATTTATTCATTTTGTTTGAGTCGGGACGCTGTTCCTCCCTCGGATGGTTTTCCCGCTCTGGCACGACGCTCCCAGTTTAAGATATCAAAGATTTGTGGCCGGTGGCTGCTGAGCATCGGCCCGTCTGGGGAGTGCTCACCAAACATGGAGGAGGAGGAGGAGGAGGAGCAGGAGGAGGAGCAGGGGGAGGAGGAGGAGGAGGAGGAGGAAGAAGAGGAAGGGAAGGAGCAGGAGGAGGAGCAGGAGGAGGAGGAGGAGGAGGAGGAGCAGGAGGAGGAGGAGAGGAGGAGGAGGAGGAAGAGGAAGGGAAGGAGCAGGAGGAGGAGCAGGAGGAGGAGCAGGAGGAGGAGCAGGAGAAATGAAGGTAGGAGCAAAAGGGTAAAAAATGAAAAGATGCTTTGCGACGAGGTTCCTCAGCTGCATCAGAATTGCTGAACATGGAAACATGACGGGGAATGATGGGAATAATGGGAATAATGGGAATGATGGGAATGATGGATTAAGACTGTCCAGGGTGAAAACACACCGGGTTCCTTTAGCTTCACCCTGTGGAAGGCGACACGTCACCTTTCGGAGTTTATTTCAGGAGCAGCTCGCCCAACAGTTCCTGTGAAACCGTCTCGTGTAACAAAAACCTCCGTGAACCATCACTCAGCTCCTGGTTTTAACGTTTGAACGCTGCACGTTGTTGCCCCATCTGTCACAGCACCGCCTGCTCTTATTGGAAAACCAGGAAAGAAGGATGACCGGCTCAACTGGGGGACACACGGGGGTTATGACCACAACAGGTCCTGGCTAAGACAAGAAGCTCGTTGCCTTCAGATGGATTAGCTGCATTAGGACGCGAGTTCTGCTGCGACCACGGCCCCACCAGAACCACGGCCCCACCAGAACCACGGCCCCACCAGAACCACGGCCCCTCCAGCACCACGGCCCCTCCGGAACCACGGCCCCTCCAGAACCACGGCCCCTCCAGCACCACGGCCCCTCCGGACCCACGGCCCCTCCGGAACCACGGCCCCTCCGGAACCACGGCCCCACCAGAACCACGGCCCCTCCGGAACCACGGCCCCTCCGGAACCACGGCCCCTCCGGACCCACGGCCCCTCTGGAACCACGGCCCCTCCGGGACCACGGGGCCGTTGCACCGGCCCGGTAAAAGCGTCGATGATGTCAGAGCTGGACTCCGCCTGGCACCAAGGTGACTGAACACGTCCGTAAAGACGCAGCCTCCACCGCCTCAAACGTTCCTGTCGGTCAGCAAATAAGAGTGAGGACTGAAAGAGATCTGAGACGGCGCCTGAAGCAGCACGAGCTGGACCAGGACCCAAATATCGAGTGTAGGAGCTGCGTTTGATCAATGGCCGCTATTGAGAGGCCATGGATTTCACATTATAACCACCCTTGTTCATTATTGGCTGAGTTAGCGTCTGCTCGCTAACGCCCCCTCTGTCCTTTCCTGTTGAGGAGTGGTGATCAATTTGAAGGAATGCAATCCCCTTCTATCACACACACACACACACAACCACACACACACACAACACACACACACACACACACACACACACACAGACTATAGCAAACATCACTCCAGAGTCCTGGACACAAAATCACACTGCTTACATGAACAATAGTTCAATTAGTGATGTCTGATGTTATGAGATTGCTTTTCTTATGCTAATCTATACACTTAACTAAATGCTTTTCAGGATGGGCCTTTTGCTTTCCCAAGTTAGCTCCCTATTTCATTACGTAGTCACGTGTAACGGCCAGTGAATGCCTCCTTAAATCATGTTGATGGGCGAGGGGATAAAAGTGCCCCGCTGATGTGCGAGGGAATTTCTAGGGTCGTTTTTTTGGGGGGTTTTTTTGGAGTCTCGGCTTCAACTCAGTCATTCGCTAACGGCCATGTTGAATTGTCGCTGCTTCACGTTGATACATTTTGTTTTATGTTTTTGCAGCGTTTAAAAGTGTAACATTGGGTGTTAAATGCTAAAGATGCCGCTCGGGGAGGGGCTGTGTGCTGTAGAGGTGCTCCATTGTGAGTTATGGGCGTGCTAGCGTCGCCGTTTCTGCCCCCTCCATCTCTAACGGCTTCCATGAGAACACTCTCACACCCCCGCCCCCCCTTCTCCTCCATATTATCTTTTGGGCCTTTTTTCTCTACTTCTCTTCATTTTTCAGACGAGCCTTTAAAGTGGCCCATCTATCATTTGACTAATCAACACAATGGAATTGACTGGAGGTCGCCACGGCGACCCTGCCCACGCGTCGCATCGCCAGAGGGACTCAGAGAAAATGACTTGCAGTTGCCAAACACTGAATCATCACATTTATTAAATATTACAAAAAGGATGAAACATTCAGGAGCCTCTGGAATCCTCAGTTCGAAAGCTTCCTGATTGTTTCCCTTTTTGAAAGTTTATGAATGTAAGATTATCAAAGATATAAAAGACAGAAAAGGAGCCAAATTTACATGCGCTAAACCTTCACATACATTCATAAAGATGCTTCTCAGAGCCAGAAAGATTCCAGGCTCCACCCTCCTGGGTCCCTAAATGACGCCGATGAACTGATTCCTGATCAGGCTGAAGGCAGCTTAAAGACAACAAAAGCACTTTGTAAAGAACCTTTTCTTCCATGTTTTGGATTTGTTTCCTTATTTTCCAGTTTGCGCTGCGTGTTTGACTCCTCTCATCACCTGAGCTCGGACTTGTGATACAACGTGTAATTAGCCTGTCGGCATATTATCATTTAAATCATGATTAGCTTACAACGAGTCGAGACTGTTGGACTTGCTTTAGTGCCTCACACACACACACACACACACACACACACACACACACACACACACACACACACACACACACACACACACACTTCACATTTACTGACTACATTTGGCTCGTTTAAGTCATTAAAAATGCAAACTCACCATCTTTTCTGCAGTATTTGGCAGCCTGGTGAGTAAAGGAAGGAACGAGGGTGCAGCGGTTAGCGATGGAGACTGGTGACGCTCCAACGCTCGTGTTCGCTGTCAGGTTTAACGGAGAAACTTCCGGACGCGGAGAGAAACATGGAGCGGGAAAGTTCCATTCACTGCTTTCTGTTTATTTATTCATTTTGCATCGACTCAATCAGGAATTCAAGGTCAGGGCGAGCTGCTGCGGGCTGTAGCCGCCGAAAATGGAATCCTGAGACTGAAATATATTAACAGCTCGATGTTAATTGAATTCCCTACTGTTGCTACGACTGTTGCGCAACAGCCCTTTCATGCTGTAACCATCTTCTTCTCCCTTTTATAAAAAAGTACTTTGTCTGCTAAGAACGACCCCCAAAGGCAGGTGTACCCTCTGTATGCTCGCATTAGCGCCCCGCTAGCTGCCCCGTGCTGCCCCGTGCTGCCCACTGTGCCCTCAAATGAAAGAAAACACTCAGAGAGTGCAGCTTCCATCTGCTGTCGTCCTCCATCCTTCGTCTGGGAGGACATCAAACGGACTTCCCCTGCAGCATTTCAGCAGATTAACCATCACCTTTATTAGCATCCAGGCAGCAGGACCCCCCCCCCCCCCCACCCACACACACACACACACACACACAGAACCCTCTGACAGTGACCAGAATAAGCAGGAAGTGGGAAGGAGTCCCTGAACTTTCCGAACACTCTGCTCGGTGCTCCACTCTCCCCGTCCGTCTCCATTCTCACCTTTGACCCGCCGGTAAATGGTGATCAAAGCTCCCTTCACCGGTTCCACCATAAAAGCAATAAGACAAACAAGCATAAATAAAAGAGGACGGAGATCAATGAAAGGAGTCAAGAGAAGCAGCAGTGAAAACCTCAGCTGCTCCGGCTGGAAGGCAGAGAAAATCCAACAGATCCAGCAGATCCAGCAGATCCAACAGATCCAACAGATCCAGCAGATCCGTTCTTGATCCCTTTCACAGCAGCCATGTTGGTTCAGACACGCAGAACCTGCGAGAGAGCTAGGTGGGTTAGGTGGGTTAGGTGGGTTAGGTGGGTTAGGTGCCGATAGGACGTCCTGATGGTGGTGGTGGAGTGTATTCATGAAAAGGGAAAAAACACACCCTCACTCTCATCATAAAAGAGAGCAAAATGTGCAAAAGGGAACATTTAATTGATCAATATCAACTTGATTAAATCTAAAAAGAATATACCAGCAACTGTGGGAATTTGTCCAGTCTGATGTCACAAAAAAGTTGAAATGAGGTCATATATACTGTATATACGGTATGTGCATGTATGTATGTATGTATGTATGTATGTATGTATGTATGTATGTATGTATGTATATGTATGTATGTATGTATGTATGTATGTATGTATGTATGTATGTATGTATAAATTGGGGAAATTTAAATTCCCTCTGAACTTCTGGACGCACCAGAAACAGAGAAACAGGGACCTTTAGCGTCCACCTGTCGGCTAGCTTCCGCGCTAGTTCCAAATCTCCGCTGGACTCTTTGCTGGTTCATTTCTCACATTTCTGAAACGTTTGTTGCAAACTGGATAGCTTTACAACTGCTGAGATAGAGAATAAAAATGGTCCGGATTGACCTTCCTTTTCCATCATCTCCACTTCCCTCTGCTCCGAGCATCCATCCCATAACAGATTAGCTTAGAGGAAGACCCATTTCCTCCCCGAGGCTGCTAAAATATTAATCAAAACACAGAGGAGTGTGCTGCAGCTCCCAGGATGCGTGTCGTCTAATGGTAATACACGGGGAAGGCAGAGAGGAGTGCTGCCTGTAATAGCCTCACAGAGGGGGGGCGGGGAGGGCCAGAGGTGACAGGGGCTTTCACAGGGGACAGAACAGCACAAGACGAAGGGAAGGCGAGCAGGTCGGGAGGTGGAGCCAAGGCGGAGAATCTGAGAGAGGAGCCGGCGCCGCTGCGGAGCGCTTCAAAGGGAGGATCAAAGAAACACCTCAGCAATTCATCCATTCATCCACGTAAGGGGGGGAGACGACCTCGTGGGCAGCGAATGACTGATGAGAAGCTAAACTAGCAGCAGAAAGTCTTCGTTTTGGTCGCTGACACACAGAGATGCTGCGAATAAACGGGCAATACGCCCATCCTGGGGGGGGGGGGTCTGCCACTACACCGAACAGAGAGAAACTGAGAGAAAGGTGACACAAATCAGTGACCTCTGGCTACCTGATCGGGTCAATAATGAGATGCGGGGGGAGGGGCTAACGAGGCTGCGAGTGGCAGCCATGAGGAGACCAACTGTAAGTTTGAGGATCCAACAGAGATGGATTTATCGCCCGTGACCCAGAGCCAGTGGGACCGCACACACTCCCTTTGCCAGCCAGGTCCTTTAGGTCTGCATAAGATGGATAGGTGGGGGGGTGAAGGTGGGGGGGGCTTTGTCTATTGTGTTGCTTTGCTTAACGTAAACCGATAAAGCTGGCTCACCTTGTGGGTCCAATCGATGCTTATTTAGAAAACCATTGATTAACAGTTCTGATTATTGATTATGTCATCCCGCTCGCAACATGTCGATAGCTCTGATAGGAGCCTGGACGCCGACCTGCTGGACGCCGACTTCCTGGACGCCGACCTGCTGGACGCCGACGTCCTGGACGCCGACTTCTGGACGCCGACCTGCTGGACGCCGACCTGCTGGACGCACGCCTCATACGGGTTAGGGGCCCGGGGGTCCACATTCATGTGTTCACTCACTGGCAGCGTCACGAAAGGATTGAAGGAGGCATCGTTTCGCATGATGAAGCTCCCCAAGTGTGAAGCCTCACGTGCACTCACTTGGAACCTGCCTCCACACTGACCAGCTCCGGGCTCGCCGTGACCACGCCCACCATTCCACCATGGGAGGTGCTCATCCTGCAGGCCGTTAGCATCGTGGTCGCTATTCTCTGGACAACAGTGTCCCCCCCCCCCCCCCCCCAACAACCCCGAACACTGCGGCCGCCTTGTTCCCGCTCAGAAGACACAAGTGTAACCAATATAGTTTCCCAGGGCCAAAATCTCCTCATACCTTCTCATAACATTAGAAGCGCTCCTTCATTGGTTGATAGAGGGCGCGTGATGAGCGAATTAATCATATGTGACACTTCTGGGATTTGTAAATGAAAATTCTATATGCTGCACGTCCATAGATTAAAGGTGACCATAACACGGCTGCTAAATTGCATTTTGACGAAGCACCTCCTCCTCTCCCATCTGTATGCTAAGCTAACGTCTCTGGTCGTTATTGGAAAGTTCAGAAAAGAAATTTGTGCTGTTGAAGGAGCCGGGACGCTGCTGCAGATGTGGTTTCTGGGACCCGGACGACCGCGTTGCCTTATTGTCTGGTCAGCAGCGCCAGGTTAGCCTTGTCAGCCAGCCAGTGTCGAGCTCTGCACTTTGCATACGGGGGCTCTTCCGTAATGAGCCGCTATGTATGGGTATCGTGTGAGATATCTGAGCTAGCGCTTACAGTTCCCTGGGCCAAGGTCAAAGTCAGCACGTCCCACCCCCGTCTCCCCCACCCATCACCTAAGAACAGAGACCGCAGCTGAGCTCATGTTTCCCAAACCAACCTGGAGCTTCTGTCCAGGCTCTCAATCATCTGTTTGTGCATTCCGTTGGAAAACTGACGCCTTGGATAAAACTGTGCGGAATTCTGTTGCAGCCCATCAATAAACCGGCTAAATAATTATTTGAAATGTGGCGAAGCCTCAGTTTTCCTGTTTTTATCGAGACCCGTTTCAACGAAGGAGCCGTCAGGTCGGACCCGTGATGTGGTTCCACCTTCCAGTGGAGTCCTGACTGTAATCCGATCACATGACGGCCGTTTGCTCCAATCAGGAGTGGACTTTTCAAATTCCCAAAACTCAAATGAGGCCGGAGAGACGCAGCATCACTGGCGGTTCAAGAGTTGATGAATTACAAATCAATTCAGATTAATAAATTCATGTTTGTCATTACAGCAGCATATCAGTGGCCCCTGACCCCCCCCCCCCCCCCCCCCCCCCCCCCCCACACACACACACCACACACACACACACACACACACACACACACCACTTAGTCCCACACAATGGACCTTATTGACAGCCGCTCCGCCGCGGATGGCGGAGGGTTCGATGGAGCAGAGCAGGTGGGCGGAGCCGTCCCCGGTGAACTGTCCAAAAAGAAACATCAAGTGTGGGAATTCTGACATAATCTGTGATAAACCGGCGTCTCTGGGAGGGAACAACAAACAGGAAGGAGAAACCAAGAAGAGATGGATTTGCTGCCAGTTGTGATCTATGACAACGGCCCGTCGATCTCCAGATTCACTGTTAATGGCTATCGGGAAGATTTAAATCCTTTCTTTTGTGCATCCCTCAGAATCAATACATCGGCTTCCGTTTGATTGAATGTTCATCCATCGCGTTGAAATGAGGCCAGATGAGTTTTGTCCTTTTGATCAATGACTCTCTTTTATTTAGGGAAGTGTTGAAGCTTCTTTAACACTGAGGTTTACGTCCCCATTTTTAATCAATCTTCTCAACAATTAATAATCATGATAATGACGGCTTCATCTGCATTGGAGAACATCTGCAGAGCTGGAAAATAGAATTCCAGAATCGTGTGTCCGTGAGGAACGCTGGCTCACATTTTCACATTTTTAACTCGCGCCTCTGTAAAACAATATGAAACAAAAGTTATTTCCTGTCCTTGATTTCACAACCGGGTCCTTCTAATGTGTGTAAAACAAAGATAAACAGGAAGTGTGTTAACCGGGTGGGAATTGATGAATTCCAGAAACAAAAGAAGACAAACAGCAGCGGCGGCGGCGCCTCCGATTCCCTCCTGAACAAAGGCTGTGGGTTTGTGCCTGCAGTTAAACAAGAATGCCCTCTATTGGTGTGACCCTGCATGTGATCCATCACCAAGGTGATCACAGGGAGGACGCCAGCGTGCACGCTGCAGCACAATCAGCCGAGACGTCACCCTGCAGCACAATCAGCCGGCCCCCGTTAACCTCGCAACGCCCCCAAAAAGCCTCATTCGTGCAGCATCTTAATCATTAGTGTGATCAGAGGAGGCTGAGCAGCACCCAGATGATATCAAGCAGCAGGTTAAAGGAGCCTCCAGTAGGTAGAACTCAGGTGGAGGGAGGAGGGGGCGTGGCTAAGAGGAGGTGTGCTGTACACTGCTGCATGGGTGTGTGTGTGTGTGTGTGTGTGTGCGAGGACAGTTTAGAGGAGCTGTGAAGGGGTTCTGACAGATCGGCCCCCTGCTGCTCTCTCTACTGAAGCGGAACAGTGTTGTAGACAAACAGGGCGGCAGTGGAGCGAGCAGCATGGCGGTTTAATACGACAGCTCCACTCCGGCGCCGCCGCTTCAGGCCGTCCTGCGCTGTGTGTTGTGCCGGCATCATGACAGGCATTATACACGTCAGAAATGTGCTTTCATGTCTGCCAAAGCAGCTTTGAAGTGTGATTAACATGAGTGGAAATTATGTAAATTCCTGTTTTTAAAAAAATGTAAAAAGAAAAAAAAGCGCGAGTGGACTCAGCCAACGACGGAACGATGACAACAGGCTTTATTTGCATTTCATTGTTTTGGGATGTGATCAAAATGGCAAAATAATGAATATCGTAAACTAAAATATTTGATTGGTGTATCGTGCTAACTGTACAGTCGGCTTCAGCTACAAAATAGTTTTTACGTTTTCCACTTTTCCCTCTCAATCTGTGGGGGGGGGGGGGCAACAACAAAGCAGGAATAAACGCAGGAATAATCCAATCTTTTGATTCTGATGTGTTCTGAAGCTATTTCTCACCTGACTGCTGTTCCAGCCTTCTTCATTCCAATCAAAGCTCCGTCTTTGATCCAAAGGCCACGCGGTCTTTTGATCTTTTAACCGTCAGACAGACGCTCTCTAAGTGACTCCTTAAAGGCTGGAGAAGAAGCTTCTGTTTCCAGAACAAGGACGGCTTCTCTCCCTGCTGCGGTCTTCAGCAGCACGGAGACACTTTGAAGACCTCACATGTGGCGGCGCGGAGAACAAAGCAAATGACTTCATTCACGTCTCAAGGGTGCGAAGCGTAGGGAGGCGGCACAATGGCCTTGGACAGACGCCCGTCAGCAGGAGGCACGGCTGCCCGGTTCGTCCGGCTCCGTCACGCGAAGCCTCGGGTTCAGGGTCAAAGGTCACATGAGCACCGTTGCCGTTCCAGCTGTGCAACGATTATGACTCTTCAGTTATGAGCCTGTTAGCTCAACTCAGACCCTCTTTGGGGTCGTGTCTGAGCCCTCCATCGGCTGCAGCCGTGCACACTTTGACGTGCAGGGACAGCCCGTGACAGCCGCGGCGTGAAGGATTGTGGGTATTTTTCTCCGCTAAAGGATTAGCAGCTGCTAACCGTGTTTGTGTGAAAGAACAGAAAAAAAGAAACGCACATACGGCACAAACGGGAGGCACGAAACAACTGGGCCGTGCAGGGAACACGAGCATAATCAGTCGTCTGTTGGAGAGCGATGGGGGGGGGGGGGGGGGGGGGTGGTCAGGATCCCCCTCTGTTCAAGTGCCCCCCCTCCTCAGAATGAAGAAATAATTAACACGTCATTTTGATAATTCTGTTTATCTGCTGTGAACAATATTAATCCATTTAATCAGTGTTCTGTGACTGGATCCGGGGGGGGGGGGGGGGGGGGGGCTTTTTCACGCCTTTTATTTTGGCATTTTAAACGGTGCAAGCACGCGTGTTGAAGCGGTGCAGCCAGCTGTGAAAGCAGCTTAATTAGTGGTAATGACTTCAGATGGAAGATGTTTCCACTGTTTACCTCCATTAAGGATGCCGTATTTCTCTTATTATATCCACCAACTGCTGCCACTCTGCCCCAGGTGGGCCCCAGGTGGGCCCCAGGTGGGCCCCAGGTGGGCCCCCGTGAGGACGGACGCGTCCTGCAGGAGCATTCCTGGTATCTCGATCTTGTTTTGACACCAGGCAATGGGCTAGTGCTCAATAAGGGAGAAATGGGATAATGAGGTTCTCACTTCACATCGGATCCTTCATCCTCTTCACGGCTGATGTTTGAGAAGATCCACTGACCTTCAGGCTGCAGTAGATCAGCAGCCACCGACCTCACCACTGACCTTCAGGCTGGAGTCGATCAGCAGCCACTGACCTCACCTGTCTACAAATATCAAGCCCCACGCACAACCCAGGCCCTTGTGCTGTCTTTTTCTACAGCGTTAGCATGACCACGCTAACGCCGCGGGATGGGACCGACGGTGAAGCGCACAGGCTGCCAGAGCGACCGACTCAGGAAGCGACTCCACCCGATCAGAGACGTAACGTCTGCAGGAACATTCGCAGTGGAAACTGCAGCAGCCATAACTCCGACTTGTGAACGTGCTTATTTCACGCTCAGCATTTATGCTAACGGCGCATCCAGCAATCAAGGAATTCGGCTTTAAATCGCACTTATTCCACTTAGTTTTAAAACAGCACCAGCAAAAGCCGCGATCATTTAGTCAGCGTCATTTTTTTCCTTTAATCCTGCAGCTTTTCCTCCTTTCGGTGCCGGTTGCTTCACGTGCTCCTCGCGGCCCGTGACGATACGCAGCGAGGAGCCATTTGATTCTCCCTCGCTGGTCCACAGCACAGCCAGAGGTGAGCTTTAATAAGGATCAATGGCGCTTTATCTGGGACGGGACCCACTCTCGTGCATTGAAACCAGAACAGCAGCAAAGTATTCAATTAAAAAGCGAACCTCCAACCACCCGCGCTGGAAATTCAATTAAAGGATTTATGCAAAGGTGCAGCTGCTTCTTTTATTCCTGTTTCTGTTTCTGTAATGAGCTTTTCATATCAAGAATCAATACGTCATCTGGAGAGAGGCCATGGGGAGAGGAGGAGGTTGCTTTCTCATATGCATTTTGGATGCAACAATAATAAATCCTCTAACTTAGCAGGACTTCTGAGCACTCCACACCCTGGCCGTGAACGGGAAGGTCTTGTTGGCTTAATGCATATTTTTTGAACGGCCATCATAATTATCGCGTGCAAAACTACTTATTCCGAAGCTGCCGATGGGATGCGCGTTATTTATCGAGTGGGACACGCCAAAGGCCAGCATCAGTGAAGCCACTTACGGAATGCTTCCTCCCGGCCATCCCAGCACAGACGCTAAAAGGCTGAAAGCGGAGCAGAAGCCCAGCGTGTGCACGGCGAGGTGCACAGCGAGGTGTGTGTTTCAGCCTAATGAAATGGGATCTCAATAGACAATAAACCTTGTAACGAGATTGAATGGGGACACCCATGTCAATATTAGCAAATGGGATTGCTAGCTTTTCCTATTCATGTGAACACACACACACACACACACACACACACACACACACCTGTGTGTTTTCATAGCTTTTGTCCATCTGTGTTTATGTCCTGCCATATTCCTCCTCCTATTTTATAGGGAACAGAAAACGGGCCCGTTAAAGAGCGCCGGCACAATTAGAAGGGGACCAGATGCTTCTGATTTTCCACAAAGATTCAGCAAAGCAGCTAAAAACCTGTTTAAAGGTAAATATAAAGGTAAATATATGACCACGTTTTCCATATGAGGTCAAATGAATTTGATGAGGTCACATAAATGAGCAGGAAAATGTGGGTGGACCCTTCAACAATACGTGAGACGTCTTTCATGCAAGTGTGAAAAAGATCCGGTTAAGAAATATGTAAAAAAAATAAAAATAAATGCTTCTCTTAAATAAAACCAATCAATGAAGCTCTCAGCCGCGGCACCGCGACAGCACGCCGCTGGGAGCTTTATCCGTCTTCCCATCAGCGGAGGAGGGAGAGACGAGCTGTGAAGCAACAGAAGACTAAAATTACCGTCCGTATGAAAAGTGAAACGGCACCGGCCATTCGCATCCTGTCCCGGCTAAAAATAGGGCGCCGCGTGGCTAATGTAGTGGATGATAGCAGGAAGCAGACGTGGCCGCCCGCCGGCCTCCTCGGCTCGTCAGAGATCCCGGCAGATGCCACTCTATCCCGAGTCCTGACGTTCGGCAGCGGAGGGTAAAAAGGTGCCGCGGTATCTGTGTGTTGCCCCTGTTGACCCAGACAGATGTGACAGATGTGAGATGACATTTTCTGACTGACTGAGTCTTCTCAACCAAATGAGCAGCCGATTTCATCCTCGTCTGTTCCTGGTTCCGTAAACAGACGCTAACGGCTGCGAGGGTTGGACGGAGCCGGCGTGTTTGCGTCCACCAATGGCAGACAGCCAGTAGACGCTCCCCTCACCTTTCCCTTTCTCCTAATGACCAATTAGGACTCCATTATTCCGGCCTGGCAGCTCATTTGCTCTGGAGGCGGCTGGGGGGGGGGCCTGGTGAGTGGAACCTTTGCCCGGGCACGTTCCACTCCGGCGATTACAGCGCCGCACAGCTGTCATGGTAACGTTGCCACCGTGTCTTCCTGCTCTACAAGTGAAATTCCCTTTCCTCATTTTTCCCCACCACTTCCTGATTAGGGAAATACTCCTCAAGCTGCAGGTAACGGTAAAGAGGTGGGTAGGATGGGGGGGGGGGGGGGGGGGTCTAGTGGAGCCACTTGTCAGGCTGTTCATTAACTGCGTGTCCCTCTGGTGAAAGGCTGAATCGGAACCCTTATTAACAGGAAACCTTCAACAACCGGGATGCCTCGCGTTCCCAGCCTGGTGCAGCGCGGCCGGAGCAGTGAGCGGGGGGGGGGGGGGGGGTTGATGAAAAGGGGGAGCAGGGACAGAGTCACATTGAAAGCACTAAACAGCCTCTCAACCACATTGTGAAATTACCCCGCTGATGCCCAAAGCTCTGAGGAACTTGTTAAAGCCACTGGCTCCGAATCCCCTTTCCAGCTGCTGTCTTGACTGATCTCCCACCAGTGGGTCCTGGTCAAAAGTTCAGCACATGCATATGGAAAAAGGTAAGCAAATGCCAACGGCAACAGCCAGGCGAGCTCCAGCCAGAACCGTCGCCTCTTTGGGCACAGGATGGACATGAATATGTGGGGGAGGGAAGGGGAGGAAGGGGAGGGAAGGGGAGGGAAGGGGAGAGAAGGGGAGCGAAGGGGAGGAAAGGGGAGGGAAGGGGAGGAAAGGAAAGGAAAGGAGAGGGAAGGGGAGCGAAGGGGAGGGAAGGGGAGGAAAGGGGAGCGAAGGGGAGGGAAGGGGAGGAAAGGGGAGGGAAGGGGAGGGAAGGGGAGGGAGGGAAGGGGAGGGAAGGGGAGGAAAGGGGAGCGAAGGGGAGGAAGGGGAGGAAAGGGGAGGGATGGGGAGGGAAGGGAAGGGGAGCGAAGGGGAGGGAGGGAAGGGGAGGGAGGGAAGGGGAGGGAAGGGGAGCGATGGGGAGCGAAGGGGAGGGAAGGGGAGGGGGGGAAGGGGAGGGAAGGGAAGGGGAGGAAGGGGAGCGATGGGGAGCGAAGGGGAGGGAAGGGGAGGGATGGGGAGGGAAGGGGAGCGAAGGGGAGGGGGGGAAGGGGAGGGAAGGGGAGCGAAGGGGAGGGAGGGGAGGGAAGGGGAGGGAAGGGGAGTGATGGGGAGCGAAGGGGAGGGAAGGGGAGCGAAGGGGAGGAAGGGGAGGGAAGGGGAGCGCAGGGGAGGGAAGGGGAGTGATGGGGAGCGAAGGGGAGGGAAGGGGAGGGAAGGGGAGGAAGGGGAGGGATGGGGAGGGAAGGGGAGCGAAGGGGAGGGGGGGAAGGGGAGGAAGGGGAGCGAAGGGGAGCGAAGGGGAGGGAAGGGGAGGGAAGGGGAGGAAAGGGGAGTGATGGGGAGGGAAGGGGAGGGAAGGGGAGCGAAGGGGAGGGAAGGGGAGTGATGGGGAGGGACGGGGAGGGGAAGGGGAGGGAAGGGGAGGGAAGGGGAGCGAAGGGGAGGGACGGGGAGCTCGGCTCCCCCCGAGAGAGCTTCAAGCTCCCCTGAAAGGCAGCTCGGAGACTTTCAGGGGAGCTTGAACAAAACTGTCCATATCAAACTGGATTCTATCTTGGAAATGAACGTGTGGCTGTGTGTTTATTTGCTCATTATTGTTTTTATTTTCTAAAAATTCTATTCCTTAACGAAACTGAGCGTTTCCTGCGTTGGCCGTGGGGGCGCTGGATTAGCATTAGCACTAGCATTGCTAAATTTACACCACCTGAACTTCTCATTAGTGAGCGGTTGAATGCAGGGGCTGTTCAAACAGCACTTTTGGCCGTCTTTTAATGCATTTTTCTGAGTGGATAATCTTCAAAAGATATCTAAAATAAATGTTGAAACAAAGACTGTTTTGACTGGCGCTACGGCATCCAAGACGGCTCTAAATTACAGACGAGTAGATGTATCAGACGATGGCCGCGGTGGTGTTGCCTTTATATAGTTATGCAAATATAGTGTAGAACACGTACAGTTCATGGCTCATGATGCCATCTAATGATTGAACTTTAACACTTTAGGTTAGCCATCTAGCTAGCTGTGATAGCAACAGCTGGCCCGTCCCCACAGGAAATTTGTCAGGCGCTTCCTTCTACTGACCAAAGGTTACCCTTAATTTGAACCCTTCACGCAGACGATAGTTTTACCTGTAAAGTCTGAAGAAGGATGCAAACATTAGGCAGAATTACTGTCCCTCCACTATGTTGATAAATGCTATTTAGCATACCTTAGAATACCTCTAACAGATAGGAAATGGTCAGATATCAGGTTAGGCCGACACAAATGAATTTACATATGAGAAATGCTGAACAAGAACGCTCCAAAAGTGACCTAAAATGCAATTATGCAGCTTTTTCATTAGGTGTGCCGTGTCTACTTGCAAACAATAGACTTCTTGAATGCATTAAAGAATCGCACAATCACAGCTAGCAATTTAGTCAAGTGCGTGCAAAATAAATCAAATCCAGCTAATGTATATTTTGGCTTTCTTTAGTTTCATTTTGTTATCCCATCTCTGATCTGCTGGCCTTGGCAGTCTCGGTAATCTCGGTGAATCCCCGGAGCACGTACAAGCAATTAAAACAATAGCATCTTTACGCCCCTGCAACCAATAAACAAGCTAATGTCACTGCTCTATAAAGACACTTGGCGTCTTGGGCAATGCCCCAGCTGGATTTGAACACGGCTTTGTGCTTTTAATACGCGGTCTATAAAGGAAGGTTCGAAGAAATGCGTGCATTTTATTAAATGGACTCGGAGGAAATAATAAGAAATACACAAACAACGCGTCGTTAGGCTGTAAATTCACAGATCCGCTGAAATATATTAAAAAACTGTCTCCGTTGTTGATGTCCTGGGACAGCAGAAGTGTTATCAACGGAAAATGCAGCTTCCACCAACTTCCCACATTTATACGAGCTCATCAGCTGAAACCGAGTAAGAGGCATTAGAGGTAAGCGTGCTAATAGACACCGTAGCGGATATAAACTCAATTTAACTGCACTGCAGATCATCTTTTTACAACTGTAAACTTATCTTATTTAATTGGCCTTCATGACCCGCTGTTGGTTGACCACCATTTTAAGCCCCCGGGCCTGGAATCCACCAGAAATAGTGGCTGAACTTTTGCGGTGCTGACTCGGCATTGGCATGGGAACGTCCAGCCCCAAATGGAGGAAACCAAACAGTGCTGAGATCCCACAGAGCCACAGGTGCCATCTGGACCCGGGCCTGAGAACTTCCCTGTGCTGACGTGCACCACATGGCCAAAGGCAAAGCAGTCCCTTTCATGAGTTAGTCCCGTTTTTCCCCCTGCAAATTCCTGATAATGAGAAAAGAACAGCATCCAGGGAGACATGTATTATGGCCAGAGAGAGAAACGAAGACCGAATATGACAAAAAAAAACAAAAAAACATGAAGTGTGTGGCTCTGTCTCGGATTTCTTATATGGTGTTTTCATTTGCCGAGAGGTTTAACCGGAATCTCCTGGGAGCGTTCCATACCTTCAGTTTCCTCAACAGTCTAGCGGAGCACGGCCTCGCCCTCGCTCTCTTCTCTTCTCTCTTTTCCTTGCAGATTAGATTTTATTCCACATTTCACCAAAGGTCTGATGGGACCTTCCTTCACCCAGCTAAATACACCCTGCAGCTGGGCAAACAGAGCCCCGGCCCAGCAGCAGCAAAAACTGGGAAAAGTGGAGAATGAAAAAGAAATTAGAGCTGGATTGAGGCACACACACACACACACACACACGTCCTGACATTCCTGTATTTGTGGGAACCTTCATAGACATAATACCCAGCTGTGTACCCTAACCCTAACCTTTACTAACTTCCTAACCCTAACCATCGATAACTCCCAAACATTAACTAACTCCCTAACAGTAACTAACTCCCTAACCCTAACCATCGATAACTCTAGAACGTTAACTAACTCCCTAACAGTAACTAACTCCTTAACCCTAACCATCGATAACTCCCTAACACTCTCCTCACACACTCTCTTTTCACAACCCCCCCCCCCCCACACACACACACACACACACACATGATGATGGCCAGTAAAAGTGATTAAACCCAAAACTATGAGTGGAGGGGCAACTGTTTATTTATTGCCCCTTAAGGATCTTCAGAACAATGGAACCCTGGTCCGGTGGGTCCAGGTTACCAGTGTTTTCCTCCAGGTTACCAGTGTTTTCCTCCAGGTTACCAGTGTTTTCCTCCAGGTTACCAGGTTACCAGTGTTTTCTCCAGGTTACCAGTGTTTTCCTCCAGGTTACCAGTGTTTTCCTCCAGGTTACCAGTGTTTTCCTCCAGGTTACCAGGTTACCAGTGTTTTCCTCCAGGTTACCAGTGTTTTCCTCCAGGTTACCAGGTTACCAGTGTCCGTCCCCACAGAAGCAGCGTTTTTAATCACATCGCCTCTTCTGCTAGAATAACCGAGGGTAGTTTCACCCACAGCCGATCCTCCTGTGAGGTCCTTTCCATTCTGATTCAATCAATCTTTATTCCGCCCGCTGCCGAAATCAATTGCACCCCACCAGAGATGTTGGGGTAAAATGTGGGAATTCAGCGAGGAATGTGGGGAATTCCACGCTGCCGGAGCTCCGTTCCTCCGAACTCAGGCCCTCGGGACTCTGATGAATGATTAATCAGAAATCATTAATCACTATTAACAATTGAAATGTTCAAAATACATGAGCGAAAGAGATGAAATGTTCTGGGGGCACATTTAAAACTTTAAAAGAAAGGTTTTAAATACCAGGAGGATTCATTTGGGTCCATTTTAGCAGAGAAAAATGAACAGAAAGACACTAAAAGTGTTTGTGGCTTGACTGTGACCACTCGTGACTTCACGTGCTGCTTATTTATTTGACATTTTAGTCACTACTGGTCATGACCCTGACGAGCACATCTAGAACCGCTCCACACCAAAGAGCCCGGATAAGCCAGTCTGGTTAACGAACTTTGAAACCAGAGCAGAACTCAACATACGTAGATCCATCACGTCACATCAGAAAAACCACAACTTATGAGCTCTTTTCTTCACACACAAGCAGGTCTGAACAGATGAAGGGGCGGGGTTTAAATTCCAGTGGAGGGGGAGGAGTCACATAAAGACAGGTGGAGCAGATTCAGGTAATTAGAGGTGAAGGAGAGCCGCCCAGGAGCAGCTGAAGGACCTGAGATCAGCCTAAATCGTGTCCTAACCCCTTCACATGCCGACTTCAGCCTTGACAGCAGCTCCGGGTCTTGTCTGGAGCTCCAGAAAAGCCCTGAATAATGAGGAGCAACAGCCGCTGTGGCAGCTGTACGCCCACTTAGTAAAGACGCGTTTCCTTTGTTCTTTAATCATGTGGGATTGTTTTCTCCCTCTGCTTTTATTTACCCTTCATATCTTTATTAGCCCTCTGGTTTTTTGCATATTAGCCAAGATGGCAGCAGCATCACTCCTCTGGATTTATGGGTTCTTTACTGGCCATCCCAGGAAAAAAATAATTTTAAAAAATGGTGTTTAATATTGGATATTAAAATCTGTGCATTCAGCTGTAAATAACGGTTTTGTGCCTTACATTTAAACACTTGTCTTATTTCACGTGTTGACATTTTGACAGCTGATTCGCTGAGTTTAGTTTTATCTTTCCTGAGTCTGAATGAGGAATGTGGAGCTCCCCTGAACAGCTGGGAATAACGGGATAAAAGTGCTTTCTTTCCAGCCTCTTTGCAAACGTGGGTCGTTTTTATTGTTCACGAACGCGTTGCTTCTGAACTCCAGCGGAAAGAGAAAGAGTTCAGAAAGAGAAAAGTGGTCCAATGTGACTCTGGTTTTCCTTCTTCTGCTGGATGAAGTAAAGAGGAGGAGAGTGTGATGGAGGGCAGATTCCAGTCTGACTGGCTGCTGTGGTCACGACACCAACACGCGTCCTGAGGAGCGTCCCTGAGGGACGCCACACGCCTCCCAGAGCCAGAGGCTGACCCCCGATCAATGAAGAGTGGCAAAGAAAAGCTGCCTTTTAACAGGAAGAACCCTCGAGCAGGACCAGGCTCAGACCAGGCCCGTCCTGATCCTGGGAAACTTCCTTCTGACACATTGGAAGATGAAACAAATATGATAAAATGACCAAAACCCAATATTATGAAGAGCGTCAACACGCCACAGTTCGGGGGAGGGTGGTGCTCCAGCTCAGCTCCACGGCTCCATCACTGGCAAAGAAATCATCAGTGAGGAAAATGGAAGCACGCATTTTATTTATCGTCCATTTTACTGTCACAAGCAATAATAACAACACGAAACAGTTGGGATCATGTTCTCAGAATGAAGCCCGGTCATGTCATTGCTTTAACTAGCCTTGATTACATAAATCATTCTTCCAGTCCAGTGATCGACTGATTTGACATAATTATTGAAAGCACGCTGCCAGGAGACGAACCAGCTGAATCGTTTGCTGAAAAATACCAAACGCAGTCATGAAGTTGACAAACTCACGGAACATCCGTCGGCATTGGAAAATATTGTTCCAAGGATGGCAGACTAATCTCAGGATGAGAAAATAATGAAAGGAAAGAAAAATCACCCCGAATGCATCAGATTTACACTCTTGCATCTCTTAACCTGCATTAAACTGCGGTAACGAAGAAAGCAGAGCTCCGTCAGGGTTTACGGGGATTAAGGAAGTGGCGCTCCAACCTGAAGTAATTAACAGCTGGCGTCACAAGGCCAACCTCCTTCATTTAGTGTCCTCTGGAGCTGTCTCTTCCCAGGAGTGAAGACCTTAACAAATGGCTTTAATAGGAGGACCTTCATAATGTGAACCCGCAGCCTTGTGGGACGCTTCACAACTCTGACCACAGAGCAAATATGAGTAATTTGTATACGTGTCTGCTGGGAGCCGAAACGGCCACACGGGGAGGAATTAACTTCATGTAATGACTGAGGTAGGAGAAAAACATAAGATGCAGGAAGAAAATGCAGGAGGGAGATTACAGGATCCATCTGGATGTTGGAGAAGCTGTGCGGTAAATCTACTCACATGGAAAATTAGGCGGTGGGGGAGGGGGGGGGCTCCATGCACTCTAAACACTGTATGGTTCTCTTGGAGCGATCCCGGGTCGCATCCCGATCCGAGACAAGCGGATCCCCCACCCATTCTGGATCGTCTGTGTGAGTCCTCCAGCATCAAAAAAAGTTTTTCATGTCGCCCTCTTTATTTCGCGAAGGTTTCTCCCACCTGCGCGCACGCACGCATGTGTTTGTGGGGAATGCGTCGCGGGTGATAGATGAGTTGCGCTGCGATTGAGAACCGTGTCGACAGCTGCTGGCTGCCATTCACACCTGAGAGGACCCATGTCCTGATGAGAATTAATGTACTCTGACATCCTCCGGGACTCCGGCAGCCCCCAAAGGGCCTAATGAAGAAATACAACCTTGCCAAGAGAGAGGGGGCATATCAGAAGGCTCCCTCAGGCCCGAGAAGAAGAATATAGAGGGTATGAAAGACGAGAGGATTTGTGGGAGTAAAGTTCCGGTACAGTAGGAGGCTCAGATGTTCATTAAGCCGACCTACCTCCTCCTCTTAATTAAACATGTAAAATGTGCAGCAAACATATGCTGGATTCCTCACACCTGCTCATTAAAAACATAATAATCAATCATGTTTTCTGAACTCTTGAGGATGTACCAGTCGACCGCGGGTTACCTCCGGCTGACCTCGAGGACAGCCGGAACAGAAAAGGTCCCGCAAGGTCAGAGGGCCGACCTCTTCGGGTCGCACGTGGGCCAGAAAAGCTCAATCAGAAAGGACCCACGTTTTTTCAGATGAAAATGGTCATTATGCAAAATCTATTTGGGTCCCAAGTGATGTATCATCCAAATCCCAATTAAAATGGTGTGGGACAGATGGTAAAGTACGACTGTGTGTTTGTCCAAGCCAGCTCATCATAGACCATGAAGTCCACTCTTCTTCACTCATATTCCTAAATCCTTTATTATTTTGTTCGGTACCTTTCGCCGCCGCGCCCGTCCCTCCGTCAGCCCACCTGAAACAAATACGGGGTCACGTTAAGGACGCAAATCAGATTAAAGTTCCTTTTGGCCAACAGGCCTGAGATCTGAATCTCACAGGAAACTCTTTCGACTCAATTTAAAAGTCAGACCATGAGGCGGAGCATTTCCAGGAAGACAGTCGGCACCGGTGTTGGCGGGGTTGTCCACGTGCCCGGTCTGCCGCTCCGTAACAACGGCGGCTGCAGCCAGCGCAGCGCAGCGGGGCAGCACGCTGGGGCGTCTGCAGGAGCAGAGCGACCCAGATTCCTTGGATGTTGTTGACAAGCCTTCCCCAGACCAGCAGGAAACAGCGGTGAGAGCTGCCGCAGACGGAATTCCAGGCGTGCGACCACGTGACGTCAGTGCAGCCAGCGCCTGTCATTAGTGCATCCGCAAGCTGCGCCCGCAAGAGGTTCTGTGCATTGTTCGATGCGGCGCTGCAGCGGCAGCTGATGGGAGGTTCGCCGGGGCTGCTTCAATAACAGCCGCTCGGTAGCGGCGCTGCACACACTCGTCGCTGGCCTCTTAGCGGGGCGGCCGTTGCCAGGATCCCTGACAGAATTCGACTCTGCCACTAATCCCTGAAAATTACAGTGTAAGGCCATCCATGGAAAGTCATGGTGGCCACTCGGATCATCCAGTTCACGATGACACAGGCTTGAAAACACCCTTTTTTTCTCTAAACATATGGAAATTATCCATAACTCTGCACCAAATGCAGTTTGCAGCAAAACACTCTGATACTAAGATGTTTGGGATGGTTTTAAAGCTAATTTCTAATCATATCGCTCAAATATGCACATTCCGTTGAGCTGGATGAGTCCAATCTCTTTCGGATCTGTACGATGATCCATTTCCTTATTTTGTCTTTACATTAAAATAACAATCATGTAAACTCCAAAACGGGCTGTGGAAAAGACCCGGGCCCTTTTCCCGTCTCCTCGAATGTTTGGACAGAAAATGAACTTTCATCGACTATTAAAGCGTCCTGCACATTTCTGTCAAAACAGTCTTCTGTCGAGCACATATGCTGAGGAGAAACACCCGTCCCGTCGTCCTGGGGGCAAACAGCTGAGCAAACACCCCCCGACAGAACAAGCTACACATGTCACCGGACTCCTGTTCCTCACTCAGACACCACACAGGCCTGATTTGCTCACATTGGACCGTGTAGCCTCTTTAATGATACATCCTTACACTCCACTCGACACTTTAAACAAACACAGATGACCCCCCCACCCCACCCCCCTCCCAAAACGGGTCATCTTACTTAAAACAAACTTCATTTACGGTACACGTTGCCTGTTCCTGTTAAATAGCGTAGCGTGGGCTAACTAGCTCAAATCCCAGAGTTTTAAAGCCCAAACCAAAGGGAAATGAGCAGAAGTAGCGTTTGGAGAAGCATGTTCAGTGAGTGGGGTGATTTGTTTTTGGGGTTCGTCCTCAAAGGAGAAATCTAAGATCACACAATGATTCACCTTCCTCAACACTACTGAACAAATGTGGCTCAGTGGGCTTTCTGGACTCCCCACGGATGTATGCGCCTCCTCCAACATCTAGACGTGCTCCTCAGGAGACGACGGATGTGACTCCTGGGGGATCTCGCCCCCCAGACCTGGATCAGCGCACCAGTCAGGACAGTCTGTGTCACTGTTGGTGGATCCAAGGACACATAATGTCCCAGATGTGCTTGATCCCATTCTGCACCCGTTAAATGAGAGCCCACAGAGCCACATTTGTTCTGGAATAGGTAATAATCCTCTGGGCACCGGTGTGATTTGCTGGTTCTGCAGCCGTGGGTCAGGTGAACTCTGACTCCTCGTCCCTGGAAGACAATAGGAGAGCAGCAGAGCCCTGACCTCTCAGTATCACATGCACACTGGTCAGAATGGCCACGCACAACGTCGTGATCAATAATTGATTTTGGATGTTGAGCATTTGAGCCGGAAAGAGGGGAGGAATCTGGATGAGCCCCCGGTGGGTTCCAGCTGTTCCGCTGGAGACTGTGCCAGTTTAGCTGTTATATAAATTCAGCCATGCTAACTTTATCATCCCGAGAAAAGATTTTATCACTGTAGTTCTATAAGAGCCTACTGTATCATTGCGGTGCTATTATTACCCCTGATGATGGCAATAATCCAGTTATACTTTCAACTCGGAGAGGGGGGACCGGCTCTGTGCCCACCGGTGTTTTCTAACCCTGAATAAGAATGTGCAGAGCGGCGCTTGTAAGAGTGGCTCCACGAGAGTTATGGCTTCAGCCGGCGTGTAGTTTATGTGCACTCTGGGTAAAATGCAGAGCACTTTGAGAGCATTTATCATAAAACACGGGCATGGGACCTGGACGTGAAATGGCTGCTCCGCTCAGGCTCAGCGTCTGAGATCTGATCTAAGCTCGTGGATAAATAATGCATGGCTGTTCTCTTAAAATATCTGAGTGGTTCTTTATTTCTCCGCCCGACGATTACAACGCTCTGCCAGCTTTTATTTTCCTCCGTTTGGTTCGGAACAGTTCTGCACCTCCTTAATTGCAGACGGGGGCAGATAGCGTGGACGCGGTCGCTGGTAACTTCAGCAGAGACGAGACTCACCCGAGTCGTCAGATGAAGCCTCGACCGGGGACGGACAAATGTTTATTCAGTGCCGTTTCATTTAATATTTCATGCACCAGAAGGGAACCATCACGCTCCCTTTTAGGCCTCACTGATGTCTTCACACTCGTAACTTCACCTGCACTAAATCTCAGAGCTGAAGCTTCTTCCTCCAGGGAGAGAACAACAAGCTACAGAAGCAGCTTCTTTAAGACGCCGTCTTCTGTCACTTTAGTGCACCTCCGGACCGAAGCACATTCACTATCGTTGCTGCTGGTTAAATATAAAAGCATCGCACCAAACAGGTGCCACATTTCACACACACACATGCACACACACAAAAAGGACTTTAGAGTCTTTATAACCACAACAAAGACATTGCGAAAGAGGCGAGGATTTAATCTCATTCCCTTATTTTTATATTTATGTGTTGATGGATTTGAGATTACAAATGTATTTTGTTATTTTGTCCTCTTCTTTAACACTTTTTCACGAGGAGGGTGCACGTTTGGGCAAAGGTAGGGTCCACCCCTGGATGAGTCAGGGCCCTATGTCAGCCTTTGTGGGCTCAGTACCTTGCTCAAGGGCACATCGGAAGTGCTCTGAAGGTGTTCTGCCTCCTACTAAACACCTTCCATGTCGAGTCCGCACCAGGGCTTGAACCAGGGATTGAGAGCTAACGCACAAGGGCCTCATTAAATATGTGGAACTCCCGTTTTAGAGGCTGGAATAGAAATGAAAACCACATTGTTGGCGACCGCTGTCAGAGAAAAGTAGCCAAAACGAGATAAGACGGGCAAAGTCTTTCCACTGTCACCTCATTCCGGTTCCCTGGAAACAAAGAAGAGGAACACGGTGAGAGAAAAACCACCTTTCTTCACTCGGCTGCGCTGGCAGCACTTCATCTATCTGACAGAGGAACTCACAGACGAGGACAGTGGCCAGAGAGGCAAATCTCCTTCTGAGGAAAATGATTCATGGCTTCCACACCGAGCAACTCATGAGTCAACAACACCGGCGTCTTGGGAGGCGTGGCCTCCAGCTCCTGCATCAACGGGTAATAAATCTCCCAGCATTCCCAGTGTCTCAATCCAGTGACTCAGCGTCCTGCAGGTCCGGGAGGAACATGACCCGGTCAATCCTGAGGACCAGATGGATCCGATGGGCTTCACCTGCACGTGATGCTTCATCTGGGCTGAACGACTTCAGACCTGAAGAGCAGGATTTGAAGGTATCACGTTTCTTCTCATGGGGAGGGTGTGAAGCCCATGGGGGAACATGCCGCTGCCCTTTTGGGACAGATAAATGGACTAGACTTTTACTCCATTACTCCATTTGACTCCTCTTCTGTCCACTCTCTTGTGTCAAACAGCCTTAAATTACTGTGTTTTTACATCTGCTTAATAAATCGTAATAATGGGGCGTTCAAGGCCACTGAAGCGGGTGTGTGGCATAGCTTACCCAAAGCTATCATGCTTATTTTAGCCTGTTACATCTTTAAAAGCACCTTTTTAATAAATTAAACTGTGATTCCAAGTGAAGGATTGTATTTACTGCATTTAGCACAATAAACTCTTCATATTTATAAAAGGTTTAGTACAGTACGGGTGTTGGGGTTGCAATTGGCATCGCAAATTCATAAATAAAAGTCCGTTTTTTTGCGGGGGGCAAAATTGCAAGGCTGGTTTTTCATCCAGTCCAGCATTTTGGTGTTGAGTCGGTATAATCTCACTAAAATCAGGCACAATCTTAACCAATACACCAACGCCAGCATGAGGAGTAACGTTCAGAGGTCAAAGGCCATCAACATGTGGATCTTGCTTGTCTGAAACCCCTCTGGAACCAGGAGAGCCACCACTTGATTAATGGTAATAAAAAGGGTTATTAGTGGGTCCGGAGAGATTTAATGTAGTGACTTAATGCTGAGGTCCCTCACCTCTCCACAAAGCTTCAGGGAACGCTCCTTCCTGATCAAAAGTTCCTGCTTCCTGATCGTCCACGAGCAAACCCTGAATAATGGAGGTCAGAGTGCCGCTAATAATTATTGATACTGGGAAAACCTGAGGAAGGTGAAGAGGAACTGAAGCGATCTTTCTTCCAGAGCATTTTTTGACACAATAGCAAAGGCCATTAAAACGCACAATCACGGAGAGAAAAAGAAGCACTGCAGCTAAGAGAGATACACTGATTTTATCTATTGACGTCTCCAAATGTCTTTTCTTGGCGCTCCGTCGGAGGACATTTCAGTCTCAGTTCACACGGAGTTCAAACGGAGCATCGGGAATTAGTCAGCACGTCGGTGTCAGCACGTCGGGCCGAGAGCAGCAGAATCCCTTCAATTAGAGCGATGCATGAGGTTATTACACGTGGATTAAAACCGGCCGAGCTCGGCTCGTTTACATGTTGATAGCATGACGGAGGATTGGACTGTACAAAAATATACAGTCGACCAGAGACTTTAGCTAACGTCTGACTGAACCATCTCCAAGGATTAGAACTGAGGCACTGATGATCTTATTTGGGAATATATCTCTTATGTTTTTCAACAGGCAGAAATAGGGGGAATATAACGACCTCTTTGATAATTGCGTTGAAAGTTAACATTTTAGCTCGTAATGGCAGCAGTCGTAGCTGGTGACAGCAGAATACTCGGATCTGTGCGGCTCCAGCCTGAAAACGTCGGTGGTGACAGCAGCACCAAAGGGCTGCGCTCCTCTACATCCAATAGAACTTGTTATGTAGATGTTCCACATCCTTAGAAAGAACAGAAATCCAATCTGACAGCAGCCGTCACACGCAGGCGTGGAATTTGTGTCTTGTTCCCTCGCCATGTAGCATTGGTTCATTTCCTGCTGCATCTGAGCCCCCAATTTTACGCCAGTCCAGGTAATTTTACATCACCAGGACCGGCGTGATTTCCATATGCATTATTTACAGATAGAATGGGGCGGGGTGGGATGGGGCAGGGCAGGTCTATCAAAACACTCCTTGCCCCAGGTAATTATCCAGAAGTCGGAGTGGAGCCCCGTTGATGAAATGTGCTCATGTTTATGCACATGAAGGGGATTACACATCCAAACGGTCCCACCACTATTTCACTTCAATGCTGTGTAATTATAAACGGATTAGAATACATTGAAAATTCTCAGCACCGCTTTTTTTCCCCGCATCCTATTCCCAATAACATTGCCTTCATGAATGTGCTTAGCTTATCTTTCTCCTAAATAAAATAACAATAATATAAAGAATAATAATAATAATAATTAAAAACCAAATGAAATAAACAAGCTCCTTTGCGGGGCAAAAAAAAAAAAAAGAAATCATTTCAAATTGGACTCCATGAAGCTTCTCGGTGTTAAAGTCATAATGGGCTGGAGGCAATGAGAGGAAAGACATAGTGAATTAATTAGTCTGGCAAATAGAGAGCCACCCTGGACTGACCCCTCGGTGGCTTCTCCCTCGCTCCGTCTTCCTGCCACACAATGAACAGTGTCCCTAATTAAGAAATACCAGTTCAGACTGTGTCCTTTGTAACGGCTTCAGAGAAATCTTTGAATAAGAACTGGAAACATATCACATTAAACCATCTTAAAAAAAGAGGGAGAACTGACTGCCTGAAGACTGGAGTCATCATTATTCTGCAATAGCAGATCTAAACCACACTTTGAGCTCTCTTCCCATCAAAGCATGTGTAACCTTACTCACATACAAACATGGACACACAAACACATATTAGCATCTACGCTGAAGAAGCGCTAATAAAGCCTAGCGATCCATCTGGTGCTAACATGTCTATGTACGGTTCAAAGGTGACACTATGGCCTCATGTGGAACAGCCTCCCTTTGGAGACAGGACACATTTGCAAACATACAGAAAAATCTCCATGCTGATTGCACTTTTCTACCTGTTTTTAAAGGAGTTCCAATCAATTGCATCTTGATTCCCACCTCTGAATTACCCCTAATTCACTGTTTTAGTGTTTGCCCCGTGTGTGTTCGCTCAGACCTTCGGCTATTGCCGTCCTCTTCTGGCTCCCGGTGCTGCGGCGCCTGCAGATGGGCAATATCCCAGCCAAGGGAGTCCTCTGACACGGCGGTGGGGCGGCGGGTGAGGGAGCGGGCCCTCGCCATCCCTACAATAAGGAAGAGTCACACCCAAGACAGAAACAATAACTGCACCTCCTCGACAACGGTGCCCCCGTGCACCCAAATGCAGAAAAATGACAGGCGGTAACGTTCCCCGCTGCATTACTTTTGAGTTACAGAGACGATTTGCAATTCAAAGCGTGCGAGGAGTGCTGACCACAACACTAACGCCTCCACGGGCCCACTGAGACAAATAAGACCCGGGGCAATTTGCAGCTCCTTTAGTGGGAAAATGCACTTTTAGGCCAAGTCATGTAAAATAAAAATGTGATAAAAACCAAAACTAATGAGGCCAAATTTTGTTTCCTCAACTAAATGTGTGTGTGTTGAGGGGGGGGGGACTCATCAAGGCTACGCTTTCTTAAAGTAACTCCGAGAGCGACCTTGAGACGTTTCACTTGTAAATGAACGCTTTGCATATCTGCTTAACTGGGGAAATTGTCAGGGACGCCTGGTTTGCTTAAGATGTTTGGATTTTTGCATGTAATCACGTATTAGTGTTCAGGTTTCGCCCTGCGGCTTCTTCACGTGCACCATCAATGTGAGTCAGGTTGATTATTGGACGCTCTGGATTCCCTCTGAAGCTGTTGGGCTGGGAGCTTCTCTACACGGGTCGACGCGAAACCACGACTTCCGATGATGAATGAACAGTCAGAAAACAAAGAAAAGTTTTTCAGGCACAACTGTCACAACCTGAATCACTCTTACGTGAACTATTAATCATCGCGCGGAACTTCTGTGCCGCCATATGGAGGAGCAGCGTGTGCGGAGGACCGAACTTGCTGATCATCCGTTAGTGGGCCCAATTAATCCTGCCGGCGTCATCATCCAGAGCCAGCGACAGAAACGTTGTGTTTGTGAGAGGCAGACTGTCTGGTCGGGGGGGGCACAGGGGCGTTAGCGATGAACCTCAGACTCTACAGAGTCTCACATCGTCATCGCACCGGTATTCACTGAGTAGCCTAAAAAATTATGCATTTTATCACCTGAACCAGGGGTAGTGGTAGCTCAGGCTGTGGGGGGCGGGGCTGAGTGGAGGGTTCTAAGGTCAAGCCCCAGTGTGACCAAACAGGGAAGCTTTTCTGATGCTGAGGGAAGGTGTCAGAACATCCTTGAGCAAGGAGCCCAAAGCCCAACTGCCCAAATCTTCCAGGGGTGGACCCTACCTTTGCACACAATTGTCACACTCCCTGTGGCCCCAAACAGGAATTATTTGGTTAAGAAGACAAACAAATGACCTAAGACCTTGCAAATAAGGGGTGTATAGAGTTTTGAAAGATTTGTTCCCTTTTTTCTTTCAACGGAAAATTTCACATTTCCCTTCAATCTTCCTCAGCTTCGTGTTTGACTCATTAAAACCTTATTAAAACCTTTTCCTGCATTAATAATTAACAGTAATAGTAATTAATAGAGTATTGATTAGTCATGCAGGACTAATGACGTAAAAATCAAATGCTTATGTTTATTGTGGTTTGGAGACTTGCTTGATAGTTAACCAGTAGTAGCTCAACTGTACCAGAGAGCTGTAAATAATAACCTTCAGCAAGTCAGCATGTAATTAATCCACTGCGTCCCAAAGCGATGATAGCGTAGATCTTGCAGTGCTCCTCCTGGTCCTCCTTCCACGCAACAGCAGATAGTAGCCTAGCTGCTGGACTCTTGTCCTCCGACAGCTTCCCCCACCTCTCCTGCACCACAAAACAAACCCAATGAAAACATGTCGGTATTGTAGGTCAATGACAGGTGACCACGGTACGTCCCACAAGGACTGTCCCGTATTGGGAATTATGGAGGTTGTGCACCAATTCTGACGAGTCCTTCATGCTGACAGGTGTAATACAGGCGGGAGGTCAATCACCAGCTATGATCCCAATCAGAGAATGCTAACCTCGGACACAACGGGAGGGTTTAGCTTGTTTTGCAGCTAACCTCGGACACAACGGAAGGGTTTAGCTTGTTTTGCAGCTGCCTCAGCACGGCTTTGTCTCCCTAACAGAATGGAACACAAGACATGGTCACAGAGAGCGTGAAGCTAACTTCAGAACGATAAATAAGAGAGGCTTGAGCATAAGGGTCAGTTCAGGGTGGCGTTCTCTCGACTGGGGAGAGACCATCTGTTAAGGAGGAGGCGTTTTTCCTGCACGTGTGGATTCGAGTTTTCGGGGTTCAGCTAGTTATGCCTGTCACACAGTTAAGTGACGTCTCTGGCAGCACGCCACAAGTTTAATGAAACTCAAGTGTTGCATTTGGAAAGTACAGAAATAACAGAACGCGACACTTACATTAGAAATCCTTGTTTTATCAAGCAGCCTTTTATTTAGATTTTGGAGACACAGCTGTCTCAGGGTGAAACCCTCCTTGAACCTGTGGGACCCCAACACACCTGGAACTGCTTTAAATATCAGCGGTGTTGCCGGATGGTGACTTTTCCTGTCCAGGTTCAGCGGGTCTTGTCCAAATGCCGTGGTGGTGTCAGTGCTGCATCACTACTACTGCATCGGCTACAGGTTGATATCAGCCATGCAGAGAAGGTTGTGTGGCCCATTCTCATCAGGCCAACACCTGACATGGACTCTGTTGAGCCCAGTATGGCACCAGTGTTTGCATATCTGAGGTAGGAACGGTGGCATTAAGGGCCTTGCCTGAGGGCCCAGACTGGATTAACCATACTGGTGACCGGGTCACTCAAGTCTGAATTTACCCAGAAGATAACTGCATCTTGTTAAAATAATTCATTTCAATACATTTGATTAAAACATCGACTGTATAACTCTGCATTTGCTGTTTGTATTCATAACAGTGTGATCAACAGCACGATTTGTGTCCCCCATTCACGAGCCAGAAGGCCCCCCAGCCCGTTCCATCTCTGGATCCCATATGCTGTGAATGGCCCCCAGAATCCTAAAAACAAACAGCTGCAAAGAACCAAAATCCATGTCAAACATCGTCGTCGTACCAAATCCAATTAAAAGGATAATCCATGTCCTGCTAGCAGCTTTGGTAAACGTATTGTATGATGTGGGAATCGGCATGATTGAATAATATAAGACAATAACAAATCAGGGTAAAGCAAACAGAGTGGACAGAGAGCCCATTCAAGGGCTCGGCCTCCTCTTATTTTCTTTGTCCAACTCAAATCCCGTCGTACAATAAACATCATAAATGTGTCTAAGGTGGTTATGGCCAGAGAAAATATGCTGTTGAGGTGAGGGAAGGATACAGAAGCAGAGGGAAAGCCCAATAAATAATATGCAACTAGCAAGAACGCGCACTTGTCCGACGTGTGGATCAGAGCTAATTCCTCTTGGCCTCCGTCTGAGTCCTGGACTGTAGCTTTAAGCAACTGTACGTTTATTTAGCTGCTCTCTGAAACATTCCACAGGTCTGAACTCAGCCCAACCATGGGGGACCAAGGGACCATTGTCCTCCACTGGCAATCTCAGTGTCCACCAAACGGTTTTATAAGTTAACGGGTCTTTATTCCATTAACCGACCGAGCAATTGTTTCCGTTTCACGTTTGCTTTGGTCTTAAAAACCTGCTTCTCCCCACAAAGACACAAGCGTCAGCGGAGGGATCCAGATTTGCTGACAGCTGTGATCACGGGCCAGTAATCTTGTTAACACAAAGTACCACAAAGAAGGAAAGAGTCCACAGTTTGCAGATTTAAAATGTAAAAAAAAAAAAAAGTGAGCGCATCTGAACTTCCCTTGTGATGAAAAAAAAAGCGTTGCGATAAGAGGTCAGACGTCTTCTCAGGACCACCTACCTGGCTGGAAAAGGTCAAGCACCTGGAAACCGAAACACAAACACGGATTTGTGATTCTGGTTGCTAAGGACCAGCCACCCCGGAGCGGTTTGGCTGTGGAGCGCTGCAGGCTGAGAAAGCATGGATGGACTACAGACACACGCAGGAGCCAGAACCTATTAGCATGAGCTGGGATCATACGTGCAACACAACCATCATTATGGCCGCAACGGTAGTTTTCCCCTAGTTAATGTCTACTTTAAGGTTAGCACACGCAATCCAGCGCCTGTTAACATAACGCTGATATTTTAGTGGGATATCTCTATTAGTGGAAGAGTTCTTGTCATTTAAGCTCCTGAAAAGAAGAAATAGTCTGAAATATGAAGAAATTCAGCCTTATATTTAACACCTGTATTCAGACATTTGTGTTTCGGTAGTTGTGTGAATGTTTAAAATGCGACGATGGTGGTGTGAGAGCGTTCCGACTCACCTTCCAGGTGCAGTTGAGTCCACGTCCTTGCAGCAATGGTCTGAAAAATGACACACACTCGATGTCTAATTGAAATTCACAAAGGAGATCTGCAGGACACCAGATTGGACGAGCCATTAAAAGGAAGCGGAGAGCTCTGCCTTTCAAGTTTGGGCCGGCGCAGAAACATCCTCCCAGTTGTTGTTTGTACTGTAGCTCACATTATGTTCCACAACGCCCTCTGTCAAAGCAAACACCTCCCACTGTGACACATTAATTATAACTTCCTGTATGCGGCCTATCCCAAGCCATGAATACGTAATGGCCGAGAATGAGTCATATTCACGCAGCAGACACCCAGCAGCGTAGAAATACAACCTATCCATCACGCACCGACCAGAGAAAAATTACTGAAGGCCCACAGAGGCAGGGAGGAGCCTGGGCCCGGCCGGGGAGTGGGAATTATTAGACTTTATTTAAAATTTTTAAATACACGAAGCTTCTCAGGTAAACCAAGTAGAGGGAGCGTGAATAACTGACCCAAAATGTGACTGAAGAGTCATATCAGTTCTGGCTTCATCTTATTTAGGCTGAAACTTGGGTTTAATTTGGATACAACTTCTTTTTTTTTCAGTCCTCAAAGGCATCTCTGTCCTTTCCAACGGTGAACAATGCAGCAGAAACTGGCAGGTCATCCATTCCTGTTGTCCCAGTGGGTGGTTGCGGCTACAGGTTGACTAATGGTCCTGCTGGAACGCCGCATATTTCTGAGTAATGACACGGTTTAACAACTAAACTAACTCTAAAGACAACTCGTCTGAGCCCTGCTTTTTGGGTTCAGTATCGCCCCCCTTATTTTCCTGCTTGTAAGAGAATTATATCAGACACAAAAATATCGTTTCATTTTAAATCCAATAAAAAAAAAGAATGCATTGCCAATAAAAAAAAAAAAATGAAAGAATTTGAAACCTTTTTTGACATTTGAAGAAAATCAACCATTGTCAAAGCTTCAACGCTTAACTGTCCTTCGGGCGTCCAACTAACTGCCAGTAAAAGAGCAGGGCGATAACGCGGAGGGCTCCGTCCCACTTGCCCCCCCAGCTGCGCTTCCACTCCTGTTATTGCTCCTTCTGCTCCCCGTGTCTGTTAAGTCAGCATGACATTTTATGATGCCTGGATATTAAAAAGCAGTTTCTATTATGTGAGAGAGAAGTGGAAACGGCAATGCTCATGCTCGGTAATTAGGGGAAGCAGGCGAGGGGATATTTATGAATGCGGGGCAAGGCTAGTGGGAGAAGGCGGAAATCGGTGCCTAATGTCCTGCTGTCAGTACCAGTTTCTCTGTAACGCCGTGAAAAAAACACTGTTAGCAGCAGAAATAATTCAGTCGGGCTCTCGGAGTTCATTTGGTGTTTGTGGAACTAAACGGTGGCGGCTGCTGAAAGTATCGGCGGCAAGATTTAGTGCCGCGGGCGAGCTCCGTAATTACACTTGATCATGTGAACACAGACAGGAATTATAGGGTTAACACTCGCCTGGGGGGTCAAAGGGGACCAATTTTGTCAGCACACTTAGATTTGCTGTTAAGGACCGACTTGTATCTGGACCTGAGGTACGACAAAAATTCTGTGTGTCTAACCTCTGACGTGTGTAAGAATTCCTTAAACATTCCTCACAGACCATTTTTGTTCATATTCTCGTCATGTCTTGCAGTAACTTGTGCTTCTTTGTCAACTCTTTGCAAAGGTACATTCTAAAGAAGAAATGAACAATGTTTCTTTATCCAACTTTCTTAAACACTTACGGGGCCACATCACAATGAGGGGAGTGTGCATGACTCTTAAAAATGGGGTTTTATCCAATTCAAACGGGGCTCCTACTCATGTTAGCTCGACTGAGATGACACCGATGGTCAACGCACCTTCAACGCTAAAACGGTGACGCTCCCGTGCACCAGCATAACGACACCAGTCCAGTCAAACAGCTTTGTCGTTGTGCAACCTGAGTAACGTACTAAATGTATCCTGTAGTCTGAGCGGTGCTGCACAACTTCCCTGCTCAAAATCATTGGACAATATTTCCAGGCAGACTGCCGTTCCAGGCCCCCAGCTCAATAACAGTTTGAGGGTGTGAGTGGAGGTGGTTTAGACACCTCGGGGCCTTAAGGACCGCGCCGGGCTCTCCCTGGAACCACATAACAGCGCAGGTCACATACGAGTTTGTTGCTTTTCGTTTTCTTCACAGCTCGGGGACAAAATGAAGCCTTAACCTTGTAATCTAGCCAATGTGTCCCCAGATAGCACTTCTGGATTTAGAGCTGGGAAATTACACTCCGGGCCAAGGAGGTAAGCGGAGAGGGGTTGTGATTTCGGGAGGGGGGGGGGGTGAGCGATGGCAGTTGGGATCGCCGAAATCACGGGGCTGGCGTAAACTTTCTGGTTTTCACGACAGTTTCACAACAGGGTGCACCTGGAGGCATCAATAACCGAGGCAAGCGGTTTTATGTTCATTTAAAGGGGGAAAGTGTGTTTTTTACGGCACTTTTATCTTTGACAGCTACAGTTTCAGATGCTGGGAGGGATCTAATATGACAGCAGTCTCTCTGCCACCTGTCACTGTGCAGCTTTTGGGAAAACATTCTCCTCCCCAGAGCCACCCTGGACCCTCCAGCCCACTCCGTCTTCACAATCCTTCCTCTGTTCCTGACTTGGGGTGGGTCCCACTCCTTCCAACCGCATTACTGTGAAAACAACCCGGCCTCAAACACACTCTCTCTCCAGCTTACCCACATGTAAATACACCCACACACACACACACACACACACACTCCCGTACCCACTGCTAACCTCCGCGCCCACCACCGTGCAGCGGGACCTTTGGGAAACCTAACCCCAGTCCTGCCACTTACCATTACCCTCCTTCATGTCCGCTTCATTGAAAACATATGGACGTGTGTTCGTGCGCTTCACACGTAGATGCCTCGAAACGTGCATGCCAAGGTTATTCTACCGTGCGCTTGGCTGTGACCGTGCATAAACACGAACAATGTTGGCACTGGCACCAAACGCGCTTCCTGCCTTTTTACGGCCTCGCACACAATCTTGATCTTTCCCCACCACCAGGAACATTTAAATCGGCAAACAGTCCGTAAAAAACCCAAACCGCAGTCTGAATGTTCGACACCAGACTGTAATAAATGTAACACTTTCACACGTGCGTCATTATGTTTGTTTTCTCATCTGCCATGATGTGTCGGGCGACCTCTTGACTGCACTTAAGAGCATCAACGACCACCGTTAGAGTCTAATGGAGATTCCAGAGCTACTGTTCTCAAGCACCGTCGACGTGATCCACCAACGGATGAATTAAAGCCTGGACAACCTCATGACGGCCGTCCCGTGGACAGAAAATTCCTGAGCTCTGCAGTGGCGTGCAGAGAAAGCCCCCCCAACCCCCCACCCCACCATGGGCACATTCGATGTTCCTCTTGCAGACGAAGCTCAGCAGCAAGATGAGGGATGGAAACAGAGAGACAAGATGGACCAAGTCAAGGAGTCCAAAGGCAGAAGGTTCCACTCCAATAAGTCCATCTATGCATCTAGTCTTTAATGTCTGAGTCTTTCCTCATTCAATTCACTTTCCGTGATGAGAAATAAAATATTTTCTCCAAAAGACCAAATGTTCACAGTCTATTACAACCATTTTCTAGGACAGATACAGAGGTCAGAGTTCATTTTAAGTATATTGAAACAGAGCCAAGTACAGGTGACCTGGTCAGATGCTCACGATCAAGAGTTATGTTATTCCAGACTGCATTGGCAGCTGTGGTGACTTCTGCATGGTCGTCTGTCCATTCACAGCTTCTGTTCAGTGGCTCCTTCTTTGTCTTCCACACTTTGTCCAGAAGGGTTAGGGTTAGGGTTAGGGTTAGGGTTAGGGAAGTTAAACCAAAGATTGCAGAATTTTTGGCCAGCGGAATTTTTGCACCTTTCCCTCAAATGATCCCCAAATTCAGACCTGTGCAGGCATGAACCTACAACCTTGAGGTGCACCACATGTCCCCTCTGCCTTCCCGGTACAGAATGAGACATGGAGACGCGCTCTCATAGGAGAGCCATAAGAGAGAGCCATGTGTTTCAGCACGAGGCTGACGGATCACAGCTGCAGTGGTGCGCACATCAGGAGCAGGCTGGTCCCAACCACCTCCTCCATACATCAGAGACGCTTCCGAGGCCGTACCTGCTCCTAGAGAGGGCCCATTCAGTCCGAAAATGAAAACAGAGAAAGCCTCCTGCGTCCTTGGAGCAGAAGGGTGGCTAATGTGTCTCACTCAGACCACACACATGCACGCACAAAAATAATCGTGCCGCACAAACACAGGTACGCACTTACTACCAAAAACACACAAGCAGGCACTCAATTTTATCACCCAAACATTAAAGGACAGCCAAGACACAGGATCAAACTCTTGCCTGATGCCTTTCCAGCGACGGCGGGAGCAAACGAGCTCCCAGGTTTTCCAGGAGTTAAACGCTCTCTTGATGAAGAGCAGTAAGTGATATAATAATCACAGCGCCGCTGCGTTGCCAAAACACTGGCCCCTGCAGCCCGGCCGGCCCGGTGCCCTCAGGGGAGCGGCCAAATAAACAGATTCAATTTCTAAAGGCAGAGAGCGGTAATGAGGAGGCAGGCCCCGCCAGACCAACCGCCTCCCCCAGCCCAGAGAGCAGCTCTTTATTAGCGCTGCTCCTGTTGACGTTCCACACCCTCGACTGTGTTCACGAACGCCGGCTGGAGTTTACACCAGTGCCGACCAAGGTGATCCATCTCAGCTGAGAGCACGCGGGGGGAGGGGGGGGGGAGGGTCTCGCAGGTACACACACGCAATACGGAGTCTTCATCATTTCTGCCACCGAGACAACAAATGTCCTTTAAGTCAGTTTGAGATTTGAGGCGTGAAAGGCGATAAAGAAAAGGACGGACGAAGGAAAAGCGGCGTCGTAGCTTCTCGGCTCACGTCTCCTTCCTGCTTCCTGGTTCTTGGTGAAATGCGAAGCGACTCTTGTAAAAGTTCCTAAAACGTGGAGCCCGGGACCAGCAGCAGCCGGAAGATGAGTCAGAAGGCAGGCTTGGACTCGTGGGGGGGGCACGTTAAGCCCGGTGTGCCTGCAGTAAACTGGGGGGGGAACGCCGCATATGCTTTAGGCTAATTTGTCTGTGGACGGTCAGTCTAATTAACCTGATTAATTAAGTGAAACAGGAAAGTAATGAGTTATTTAACATGCCACCTTAGACAGGGAGTAATGTATAAAGTAATGAGTGGGATATTACAGCTAACCAGCTCAGAACCGCTGGTTGTGGGGATAAGAGCCATGGTGCACCGGCGGTAGATTTATCAGGAATGACGCGTACTAATGAGGACGGAACAATCGCAACATATTTTAATATTCAGCTCTTTTGTGGAGAAAACTCGCTGTCGATCTCACGTTGGAGCGTCCTGATCCACCTTCATCACAGCAGTCGTCATCATAGTCATCATCCTCCCAGTTTATATAACAGAACATGTGATTGTTCGCAGGTTCACAGGTTAAGAGGTGTTGATATGAGACGGCGAGCAGCTAAATCTGATTTCAGTCCATCACTCTCAATATTGGCACATCCACAGAGCGCGTTCGCTTTTCCCGCCATCCCATTTCCTGCCCCGGTAATAAGCACCTGAATACATAAAAGATTATTCTGGAGTCCTTCCTGTTTATATTAATGTTTTATTTAGTGTTTTGTATTATCATAATCAAAGTTCCAATAAAAATAACAAAGTAGAATAAAATATACATATCAAGTGACAGCCGAGCTCCGTAACCTGTCCCGCGCGGAATCTTGATGTTATGTTAACAAACAAATTAGCATTTAAATGAGTCCTGCATTTTATCCTTCAAGGTTATGTTGCTATGGATATTAAATTAGAGTGTGTGTGTGTGTGTGTGTGTGTGTGTGTGTGTGTGTGTGTGTGGTCTATAAGCTGCCAAAAGACAAGTCCCCCAGAGAGGTGTTAGTGCAGGTTTGTGTTCTGTCGGTCTGGGAGAACGGGTTGGGGGGTGGGGGTGGGGGGGGGGGGGGGTCTACAGAGCACGTGGGTTTTATCCTTGATGGGGGAGCAGTTGGACTTTTTCTCCATGAAGTCTATTTGATGTCCTTTTCTCATGGACAGCGTTGTAATTTTTCTAAGCTAATGCGCCCACTATTATTTCTCAAGGACGACAGGAACTCAGGTAGGAAGAGCGCGTCCTCGCCACATGGGCGGAGTCAGTCTGCAAACACTCCTGTGGGGTTCTGTAGAGTCCACATACGGGTCAGGAGAGACCCGTCTGTTCGGATAAGAAATTATCCACCACTGTTCATGGCACGGAGGGAGGAGGGTGTGTGTGTGTGTGTGTGTGTGTGTTGTGTGTGTGTGTGTGTGTGTGTGTGTGTGTGTGTGTGTGTGTGTGAAAACTACGATCTGGGTGGAAGCAGGTGTCCGATTGGTAGGACAGAAAACCCGGCTGGATTGTTCTTGTCGGACTGGATTGGTGACCACTGTTCAACAGACGTAGCAGGGGTGGCGGCGCCACGCCGGCTCGAGGTTCTTACGTGTTCTCCCATCCTGAGGGGAGGAAGACGACACGACTCGTGCACGAGTGAGTGTTGGAACAGCAACATGATGATAACACACCACAACAGAAAGTCCACGGCTGTGGCGCCGCTGCAGGAGTTCTGACACATCTGCTGGTGTCAGGCCCATATTAGCAGATACACATAATCTCCAGGCCCAGATTTAATCTGTGCTGGGTCCAATCCCTTCCACTAATCTCTGCTTTAATATACTTGATGTTCAGACTCCAGAACATGTTTTTAATCTACCCTTCGCCGGCTCAGTCGCCATAATAAATTGTGGATTAACTTGTAAGCTACATGATACGTGGAGGTTTGTTTTTCCTTCTCCTTCAGCCGGGATTCTTGCGCAACAGTAAATATGTATGCTAATACAGCCGTTCAGGAGGCTTAGAACACCTGCAGATATTACAGAGGAGCCGCTCACGTGTGCTCACACACAAACATCCCACCCTGACTTTGCCTGAGGCCCACGGGATGTTCGGAGAAACCAGAGTACAGAGCCTATGGAGCCTATGGAGCGTATGGAACGTATGGAACGTCCATCATCCATCCATCCATCCATCCATCCATCATCCATCCATCCATCCATCATCCACCCCTCCATCATCCATCCATCCATCATCCATCCACCCATCCCCATCCATCCATCCATCATCCATCCATCATCCATCCATCCACCCACCCATCATCCATCCACCCACCCATCCATCCATCATCCATCCACCATCCATCCATCCACCCATCCATCCATCCATCCATCCACCCATCCATCCATCCATCATCCATCATCCATCATCCATCCATCCACCCACCCATCCATCCATCCATCCATCCCCCATCCATCCATCATCCACCCATCCATCCATTATCCATCCATCCATCCTCCATCCATCCACCCACCATCCATCATCCATCCATCCATCCATCCATCCATCCATCCATCCATCCATCATCCATCCATCCATCCACCCATCCATCCATCCATCCATCATCCATCCATCATCCATCCATCCACCCATCCATCCATCCATCCACCCACCCACCCACCCATCATCCATCCATCCATCCATCCACCCACCCATCCATCCATCCATCCATCCATCCATCCATCCATCTCCATCCATCCATCATCCATCCATCCACCCACCCATCCATCATCCATCATCCATCCACCCATCCAGCCATCATCCATCCATCCACCCATCCATCCATTATCCATCCATCCATCCATCATCCATCCATCATCCATCCACCCATCCATCCATCATCCATCCATCCATCCATCCATCCATCCATCCATCATCCATCCATCCATCATCCATCCATCCATCCATCCATCCATCCATCCATCCATCCATCCATCCATCCATCCATCCATCCATCCATCCATCCGTTTATCATGGAATCATACATTCCCACTCCAGTTAATCTATTGTGGGTGTTTTGGGCTGTGTTGGATCTACAGGTGGGTCCAGAGCTTTTCCATATCATTCCCTCAGCTCCGGTGATTAGGAGCATGTGGCCATGGTTACGCCTGGGTCCACTAATGCCCCGTCATTATTGCTGAATCTGAAACCTGACTTCAGATCACCGCTTGGGTTTCCAGCGACACCCTGATCCATCACGGACAACCTGGAAACACTCAGAACCCAATGCAAACTATTTCCTGAAGCCGCTCGTTGTCCAATCACCCAGAACAGGCTCATATTTATTTAGCGTCGGTATCGTGTGCCGTTTCGGTATGTGCAAAAACTCATTTGGACTTTCAGGTGTAGGTTAATGGTGGTGGGTTTGATATGGCCTCGTGGTTTTGGGACAGGAAACAAAGATTTACAGAGTGAATTCCCTTTAAGACATGCCAGTGTGAGGCGGGGTGCTGTTATTCCAGCATCAGAAACGTTCCACCTCCACCCTTGAAACATCCTGGAAGTCCACATCCACAGCTGGTACCGGGAGGGGGGCCTGGGGGCTCTGCCTCAGAGAGACTGAAAGGCAAATATTCAGAGAACCCAAAGATAAACCACATAAAGATGAAATTAGGGCTCTCCTGAATGTTCAATATGGACAATTCATATTTCCGTGTTCATGAATTAGAAATCTTTGCTGTTATTATGTGAAGTGACAGTTTTAGAGGCGCGGAAATAACTGAGGTTTCAACAAGGTTTTAAACAGATGCGACTTTAAAAGGCAGCTCATAGTTTAAATGATGGCATCTAATTATCTACTGGTTCCACACCAGCAGGGGCAGATAAAAATTGGGGGGGCACCAATCCTTAATTATTACCTACGTGTATAACATCGTTATAAGCGGTGGACAGTTTGGATCTGTGGAACCTGTGAACTGCATTATTTTGCATCTTTAACACAATTATTTCCATGTTTATTCAGAATTATGAGTTCAAATCAACAGGAACGTTAAAAGGGAATAATTACAGGGCAGGTCAAGACCCCCCTGCCCCCCCATTTCTGCCCATCCAGACCAGCAAATCAGGCACCAGTCAACACACACACACACACACACACACACACCTGCAAATGCACGTGTGTGTGTGTGTGTGTGTGTGTGGCACAGACTTTAAAGGCCCCATTCAGGCGTTTGAACCCATCATTACCAACTCCAGCCTGGGGATCCGCTCAGCCCGGCAGCCTTGTTGACCCACTGTAATCGCGTCCTCCCACTTGATTGACGGTGTCACACTCGGTGTAATATGCGTCCGTTGGAGGTTACGGGTAAGAAGAACCCCGGTAATGACTTCCTTTCCTGTCCTGGCAAATGACCCCGTGCAGACTGGGACGGACGCGAATCCAGGTTGAAGGAGAGGAAACTTCTGCTTCTCTCTGTAGATAATCTGCTTACCAGGCAAAAGGAGGCTTCCGATTTCCCTTTGAATCAAGTTTCAATTATTCCGAAAGAGGAGGGGAAACGCTCGTTTGGTGGCAGTTTCTGCCTGTGTTCTTTAAAACCAGTGCTTCCCTTCTGCAGCGCCAGGTAATTAATCATCCATACATGCTTTAAAAACCAGCAGCTCTCCTCGCTCCAGCCTCGCTCCCTCTGTCGGTACTTTGTCTCTGTTGTCCAAATGTGTAAGTGATTACCACCAAACTACGTATATTACCGATCGGGGTATGTGGAAAACACACATATGGCGCCGTCTTTGAAACGGCGCCACATTTGAAGCATAAGCGGAAAACATTAAAGGAGGCGGAATGAAGTGACTTCTAATGTACAGGTGCAGCTAACAAAGTTAGAGGAAAGAAAGAGGGAAATTACAGTAGCAGGTCACCAATTCCCCTTTATAACAAGCCAAGAGTGAGCATGAAAAATGATTTCTTGCCAAAACTGTGTCCATTAAAAACCAATTTGGTAAGCTGGGAAACTGTTGGCTGTATTCGTTCAATGCTAAGATGAATTTAAGACTGTTCTCAGCTGCGGTTTCACCATCTCAGCAGTGAAATGTTGGAGTAAAGTTGAGAGGAAGTCAATACACACATGCTAATGAGCACGAAATAAAGTTCCAGACAAAAATAGCTATGAAGATGAGCTTTACTTGTCCGTCTGGTGACAATCCTTCCGTCCTTCAGTGGCCCACAAATCTCTCTATTTAGATATAGTTTTGGTTCCCTTCTGATTTAGAGGTTGTCGTTGCTCCTTGATGGACTGGAAGGCTCCTAAATTTAGGGGGGTTAAACCCAATTCTTGGACCAAACAAAGATGTGATAAAGTCTGAAAGATTGATGTGGCTGTTACTCTTCTCCAGCCAAGTGAATTAGCACTACAGCCACCTATCTGTCCTCTCAGTAATTAGCTAATTAGCTTCCAGTTTTTAGGGGTCAGCTTTGGGGAACGAGGCACCGTGCGCACATGTGAGTGAGGATGTTGAAGAGGCAGGAGGAGGAGGAGGAGGAAGAGGAGGAAGAGGAGGAGGAAGAGGAAATGGAGGAGGAGGAGGAGAAGAGGAGGAGGAGGAGAAGAGGAGGAGGAGGAGGAGGAGGAGAGGAGGAGGAAGGGGAGGAGGAGGAGGAGGAGGAGGAGGAGGAGGAGGAGGAAGAGGAGGGGGAGGAGGAAGAGGAGGAGGAAGAGGGGGTGGAGGAGGAGGAGGAGGAAGAGGAGGAGGAGGAAGAGGAGGACGAGGAAGAGGAGGAGGAAGGGGAGGAGGAGGAAGAGGAGGGGGAGGAGGAGGAAGAGGAGGGGGAGGAGGAAGAGGAGGAGGAAGAGGAGGAGGAGGAGGAGGAGGAGGAAGAGGAGGAAGAGGAGGGGGAAGAGGAGGAGGAAGAGGCAGGAGGAGGAGGAGGAAGAGGAGGAGGAGGCAGATGCCTGAGGTGCAGCAGTGGTACCGGTGGTTATCGGGTCTCTCCCATAACGTTTCCAATCTGTGCAACAGAACTGAGAGCAGCAGAGATTCTGAGCCGTGATTTAACTGGCATTTTGCTTTGGATAAATCTGTTTCCTCTTTATCATTAAATAGGTTTTGTTTTATTGTTTCTCGAAGACACTAAAAAGAATGAAAGAGAGGAAACGGTCTTGCAGATGAACACTTTTTTACAGTCACACACACACACACACACACACACAGACGTTTCTAATACACCCATAAATCTTCAGTTTCCTTTAGCCAGTGAACTCTAATGGAAGTGGATCTAAATCAGGGTTTTAGAGACTGCCCAGGTCTGAGATGTTTCCTGGGTTATCTAACAAAGACAGAGGACGTGGAGAGAGACGGATCGGTTTCCCATCACTTCCATCTTCTCCTGCTCTTCTTTGCTCGCTCTGCTCAGGACCCACTCCCGGGTCTATCTTTGTGCCCAACCGGATCAGCGCCAGCCAATCTCCCCCGCCGGGGTGAGCGGTGGGCCGGAAACAACGATTCCTGTGTGTCCTCAGAGACACCAGGAGACACGAGGGTGGGAAAGTGAGTAGACGTCTAAAAATACAGCTGGAATCTGGCTTTGTTCTCGGGAATACCGTCTATCTTCTGATCCTCGGGTCTGTTGGCTCCATTTAGAGTTGTGATCTTATCTCAGCCATCTACTCGTGCTATACAGATGTTCTGCAGGTGTGGCCTGTTTGCGCACCATCACGTTAAGCCCTGGACCCCGGCTGTGTTCCGCCCGTCTGAGGACAGCGTGCGTTCGGCGCTAATTGGTTCCAGAGTGAACTGTAGCAGACTCCGACCAACAAACGTCCACCTTCATCACCACAGGACCGTAACGACTCTTCTCCAAATAACACAGGGGCTGATAAGAGGCCGCGCAGGTAATTGATGCGCTTGCTAAGTGGCTCATTTGCATTCTTTATGCATATCAAAGTAAGTAGTGGTAGAGATAAGGGTGTATTACACAGGCTTGAGTAGCATTACGGTCCTAAATGACGTTATTGAAAAGGTTTTAGCTCTTTCCAAAGGAAGGATCTTGTATTCCTATCATCACGATCAGAGAGCAGATGTGTCCCCATCCTCCTGGATCCTTCTGGGCCCTGACCCATGTCTCCTGTCACCCAAAACTTTGATGAATATTTGTTCACAGTTGCTCAGATTTGGTTCCACTTTTCTGGCAAAAATTCTCAATCCCAGAAGATGTAAATGAACACATTTGGTCACTTTTGGCAATAATCTGAGAAGGGTGAGACAGATATCACGAAAGTTGTGGAAAAAACAGGAAATAGAACAAACCAAGCCCAAACGGCAGAAGGAAGGAGGAACCTGTGCTTTCTCCGATGCTTCCTCTCCCACCTCCAGATGCTGGCAGGATAATTAGCTGGTCGGCTACAGGAGACGAGCGTAGCTCCAAAAGGGAGAGGTTAGACCGACCCCACCTGCTCCAGCACCAGGTTCTCTCAGGGACCCTTAAGCTGAAAGGAAAAGTGTGCTTTGGCTCATTTTAACAGATGAAGCTCAGTAAAACCGAGGCTATTTATCAGCGCCGCGGCCGCTCGAGCATTCACTCACGGCAGCATATCATTCTGCACAAAGCAAATCACATCCATCAATCAGGCCGTGGCGGAGGGAAGACAGCGTCTCCAGCTGGTCATGAGGACAAATGGATGCTGGCCAGTGTTGCCATTTGTATTTCGGAATGATATGGACCCGCGCGTTCTTTAAAGGCCAGTGGAGAATGGCTGGGAATGTGGTGGAGCTGAAGCACTGGGGGTTCCCCTGCCCCCTCAGTGGATTAGCCCAGCAGAGCTGGTATTTTCGGCTCCATCCCTCATCTTCTCCACATCGGTGCAGCAGCAAACTCCTCCTGCTGGTGGCTCTCCTCACCTCCAGTGTGGATAAACAGACCGGACCACCACGTTCTCCATATAAATTAATTATCAAAGCAAAGTGCATAAAGACACAAGTGCCCCCCCATATTCTGTTAGGAGAAAGTGCTTTAGGCAGAGCAGCCGGGGCAGCAGCCATGTCTAATGAGGCTGGAGCACAGGGCTGAATGTCTGTGTGCCGGGGAGAGACGGCCCCTCAGGCGATGGCCTCGGGGCTATTTCACAGGAAACTCTCAAGTGTTTCATCATTTCCAATCATAAACGGCTACTCTGGATCAATGGGCTGTGCCGTTACACATCTCAATTTTGGCTAGGAGTGTGACAACCCGCGCACTTTTTCATGTTCCTTGATGATAACAACGCGGCCGAACGACAGAGGCTGAACAGGTCAGGTGTTACACAGGTGGGTCACGCTCGCCTGCTCCTCTTCGCCCCACAGACAGTTTACATCATTTAAAACGCCTTTTGTGATCCGTCATCTGCCCAAAACACCAGCAGGTCTGTTGGCCTCCAAAACGTGGGTGTTTCCTTTATCTTCACTTATATTCTGAAGAGGAAGAAGCTTCTTGGTTCCTGTGTAAACGTCCTTATAGCACATTATACGCGCTAAAAGATCCATTTGTGATGAATTTTACTCTTTTCATCAGATAAGCAGCACCGTGAGGGCTAATCATCACATGGTTCCTCATGAACAGCCAGCCCAAATGCTCACACGCACACACTCTTAATTAGCAGGAATCCCTTCCTCGGTTAAATATCTAAATTATATTTGTGCAGTTCAGTGATTACTGACCAATGTGCAGAGATTCTGGGGCGGGGAAGCAAATGCAGGCTCATAAACGGGTCCATGGAACACTTGACCGTGCGTGAATCAGTCTGGCCTTAATAATTAAACAGCGGTTTATCAGGAGCGTGAACTTGTGGGTGCACGCTAACCCTTTCAACTCCCCAACAGGCTTTTAAAGAAATGAAATGATGGGGCGAGGAGCAGCCCCTGATTTCTCTTTTCCGGGTCGTTAATAGTTCTTTTTGTGGCACTTTCAGGTCCATTTGGTTTCTCTGTGTGAACGGTGTGTTCAGGGACCCGTAAATCAAGCTGTCAGGACGGGGGAGCATAAAAGGGGGAGGTTACCGTAGCAACCACTGCAGATTATCAATGAAAATATTGTATTGATAATCTGAAACTTTTCGCTGTAACAAATAGGCAAAACTAGAGTTTTGATTTTGTAATTTAGGAAAGGTGGATATCTTTGTTTCACTGACAAAGGTTTGACTTTACTACTCATTTGACTCGAACGCCACAGATATGTAGAAAGATCAAAGGTCAATGATGAATAAATGTAAATCCTCTCTTCTCATCAACCGTATAAAGACACAAGTCACATTAATGGACCAACTTCCTTCTACTTTTTACACTTAATTAAAATCTCCTAGCATTGATGCTAGACAGATGCTAGCGTTAGCTCCGTTGTCAGACCCTGTCGTTCCTCCTCTTTGTAACCTTAAAACAAACGTCTGCGGCTTCACTTCTAGCTCCGAAAAAGGATTTGATATCCGGCTTCCTCCTGATCAATACGAATAACTGCAGGTTATAGCAACATTTGTCATCTCTGAAACAAGCTGCCGGTCTCCAGAAGACCGATACAAGCATGCAGACTAGCATCCAAGATTACTCATAAAGACTGATTACTGCTAAATCAGAACTTTTCCTTCCTGAATCTTGAGCATATCATCAAAAAGAAAAGGGTGCCGGGAGTCAAGCAGCCGTGTGATAGACGAGCGTTTCGGAGCGGGAGGCCACGCTGTCGTGCGTGGCGTGGAGCTTATTTCATAGGGTTGGGTGATAGATGTTGTTTAGAGCGATTTAAGCGGCCCTTATGCTGGTGTCAGCATCTGACCCCTCGGTGGTGATAAAGCTATCAAAAAAAGAAAGTAGAACCAGAAGTGAAATATTGAGGGGGGCCGAGGCGTGCCAGATAACGCCTGCGTACTGGGCACCAGACCAGAACACGGGATGGAGGGGGTTCTGGGGGGACAACATATATCATATACATGCATACGTATGTGCACAGCACGTGGAGTCCTCTAGATCTTAGAATTCAGATTATCTTCAACACATCAGCAGTTGAATATTGATTAAAATGTCTTTTGAATTCTGTATTTTTATCTGACATATATAGTGACGTCAGCAGGCAGAACCGCTCAGCAAAAGGCAACAAAGCGCCTAAATTGTGCTTTGTTTCTTAGAATAAAGTTTCAAATGGTGGACTCCTTCAAGTAAAAGTGAAGCTCTAATGACAAATTATTCATGATACTTTTAGTTTGCATTAAATTCAAGAAATAATCTGGGTTTTAGTTTGACATTTGTTGGACTTGTCTGCCCCCTGCTGGCAGAGACGAGAGGCAGAGAAGGCGCCTTTTCTAGGTTAGAAACTTTGTTTCATTCACAAACTCTAATTAGGAGCAACGCATTTATTTATTTATTTATTTATTTATTTAACTATTAGTGAGCATCAAACTCTCAGTAGAAACTTTATCAGATGTTGACTTCAATTAAAACAAAAATGCCAAATTTTACCCCAAAACATGAATAAAATGTGCATATTTCATCATTGATCCTTTGGTTTTAATATTAAAATGAGTCAAGACTCAAGGAGAGTCAAGTGGGGCTCTAATTTCATCATATTCATGAGGGAAAACAGTCTAAATAACCTTATTTACAAAAAGTAAATGTTCCTAAAAATATATGCTTTACTTAGTTCATCCTGGCGTCTTATAAATCCTGAGAACAGGTTTAATAGTTTTAATAGGACACAACTGTTCCTTCATTAATCTACAGCAGAGAGGGTTGATTTAACCTTTGACCTCAGCCATGTGATTTACATTGATAATCTATAGTTGTTGGCATTTTATGATCTCCTATCAGCATAATTGATCCTATTGTGCATTCATTAATAGTAGATCATTGATAACTAAATTAATAACCGATGGTTCATCCAAAGAGAGCTAAATGAAAGAGGATTCATCTTGAAATGTGCTAAAAGTCTGTAGCATGAAAGCTTCTCTGTAATGTAAAGCAATGTTGCCACCTAGTGAGCAACTGTGTAACATGGCTGAGCTGTGCGGAGAAGGGAAACATTCAAATAAAGATAAACATTCATTGGTTCAAGACCACAGTCGTTCAGTAATAATTCTATGAATAACATATGTAAACAGATTGAGTGTTTTAAAGTTGATATTTATGGGATGAGTTGGATATTTCACAGTGTCCATTAAACCTTATTCAAGAGTCCTCTACTGAGGTGTTTTCTTCTCTTTTTTGACCACGACAGGGTGACGGCAGGAATCCATGTGACCTTCTGGTGTCTTGCTCAAGGGCACCTCAGCGGCCTTCCCGTTGCACCACAACACCTTGCATGGTTCGTCTACACTGGGACGTGAACCGAGGCCCCTCTGCTCCTCAGTCTAGTCCCGCACAGCCTGATAAAAATTGATAAAGAAAGATCCAAGCTCATCCACCCTCCCAGTGCTGGAGCCCAGTGGGAGGAGCTGCACGAACTGGCCGTACTGGAGGGTCTGACTGGTCTTTTGCAGGAGCTTTAGGCTATCGGGGGTCCGGCTGCTCTACCGGCACCGGATTGGCTGGATGGTCCAACACAGGGGCTGGAGTCACCTGAGGCGCTGACAGAGCAGCTCAGCCAGGATGGAAACTGGGAGCACAAGGAGCAGCAGGTGCTGCGATTCCCAGTTAGAGGGAAAAACAGCAGAAGGTAAACTAGGATAGATGGGGGCTAGCAAATAACTAGAGGAGAGACGGGAGTGTTCTGTTCTCCAGCAGGTCCTGAGAGGCAGCCGCGGACGGGAGGCTGAACCAGCCGGAGGAGATCCAGCAGAGGTTCCGGGACAGCTGGGGAACCAGTGGGCCCAGTTAGGAGGCCAGCAGGCAGAGGAGCAGCTGGCTGAAGACCAGGAGGCCAAGGTCAGCTGGTGGTTACCAAGAGGTGAGCAAAGGCAGGTCGGCGTTGGACAACGTTGGTGTAACAATGTTGTTATAACAATGTTGTTATAACAGGCTAATGACAGGCGATCTGGACCTGAACATGAAGAGGGAGCAGCAGAGGAACCTCCTGTGCTGCTCAGGTTTTGGACCTGCGCTGGTTGCTAGGTTACAAGTTCCGGTCCAGAGGTTGGTTATTGGGGATAAAATTCGCTGTTATCATATTCCTCTTTTTGTCGGTGTGTCCACTAGCACGACTCGGGCGGAGCAGCGTGATGTCACGGCGGCGCTGGGATCCACTATGTTTATTTAAAAATGGACGCCGGACTGTTAGACGTTGTCTTTCCTGTCGCTGCTTTGCCGCTACCAGGTGATGACGCCTTCCAAGCGGGTCGGGCCCAAACTGGCAGAACATTCTTCCCTCTTCCAAATGATGCAGAGGTGCCGCCTGGTTTGTTCCGGAGGCCGCCTGCTTCACATGGATGTCGGGTCAGGTGCTGAATTATTCAGGGCTGGATCCTCTTTCTCCTCAAGACCTTCCTGGTCTCGCTGAAGCCTTGGGAGATGTTTCCGCAGAACCGTTTTGGGTTTTTGGGGTGAACTGATTGTGATTCTGTTGCGCTTTAGCAGGTCTTCATGTGGTCCGGCGCCACCCCGATTCAAAGGGTTCAGGTGGTGCTCGGCGCCGAACCGCCCGTCGTTTCTGATTTAACGGCGTGACGTGTAGCGAGTCCATGTTGCCGCCATATGAAATGTCACAGGTGAGCAGCTGCTGCCTGCTGAGTAAGATCGAACCGGTCGGTCCTGTTACGCCAGCTTTGGCCCGTTCCCTCAGCAAGATTAGCCTGGTCGCTAAAGACCAGTGAAAGATTAGCGCTGCGTTAGTACTGGTGCTCGTGTGTCCTGTCTTGATTCTGCTGTCATTTCCTGTCTGTTTCATACTGAGTAGATTCTATTCCTCCTCACGTCTCGTTTTCATCTACAATTCCTCCCTTGTTAGCCAGCGCTAATTAGCCAAAAGGAGCCTCTGGAGATCCCAGCTCTTCTGAAAAAAGGGATAAATGGGCCAAAAAAGGACCGGTTGAGTAATCCGTTGTGAGACTCTTCCTGGTGATGTCATTCGCTTTTTAACTAGTTGAGCCAGATTTTTAGACGTGGTAAATTAGACAGGACCCCCGCGGAGCTTCCTCCTTGTGGATTTTATTTGTTTCAAGTGTTTTGCTCTGAAATAAAATTCTGTTGCCTCGAGACTTGTTGAACTCCTGTTGTTTTTCATCTTAAACGTCGGCAGCTCTTTGCCCTAAACCATCGGTGATTGAGCAGAGATTCGCTACTACAACCTTTAAACACTAGAAATGACATGTTGGCAGCAGGAAGTGGTACAGTTGCTTCTGTAGAACCTGCCCCCACCATCACTGGGACACCACAGGGCCGTGTCCTGTCCCCACTCCTGTGTAGCAATGCTTTGCTGTGTCAGTGAGGCTTTCTGGTGGCCCCACAGTCACCAAGACCAAAGAAACCATCTTCTCAGAGCCTCTAAAACCGGAAATTAGCTGAATTAATGGTGGATTTCAGTAGAGGACGACAGGCTCGTCCATAAACCCACATCTGTAAAGGCTTCATTCCTCTCACATTCAGCTTCACATTCAGATTCACCAATTTGTGGAGGTTTGGGGACTTTTAGGATTCATTTCCCAGTGTCCACATGTGGCTGAGGGTCACAGAACATAGTCAGACAACTGGTCTTCAACCTTTGCCCGATGCCAAGTCTTCAGGGGAGAACAAAATGGCAGACCGAGGGAGACCAGTTTTGTGTGGGCCAGTTGGTTCTGATAGTTGATCCACAAGTCCCACGAGCTCTCTGGCGCTGGAGCGGACAGACGCATCAGTCTGGCAAGGTTAAGGACATACAGCTACTCAAGAGCAGTGGATGACACCAGGAGACTCTGGGACGGTCTCAAGAGAGACATTTGGGGACGGCTGTGTGAGAAAGAGCAGCAGGTTAAGGCCCAATAGCGCCACCTACTGGTGCAGAGAACTGCAGTCGAAATGAGCACCTGAACAGGCCGGGGCCAGACTCCCCAAACAGACTCAAACAGCAAATATGACAACCAAAGACTCTGATGAACTTTGACCCTCGATCCTCCAAGGTCACGGTGCTTTCACCCCGGGGTTCTATAGAGGGCATCACTGCTGCCCCCCGTGGTGCTGTAGGCTATACCGCCCGGATCAATTAAGCCTACCCTTCAGACTATGGTCCAACCTCACACATGTGGATTCATTCAAATCCTATTGGATTTTTCTTTGTTAATAATTCAGATCTGTCTTCCCGAGCACATTAATCGGAATCGTGGTCGACCATCTGCCTCGTCCAGCAGAGACGGGTCCTTTAGTCACACGGTTTGTTCCTATTTCCATGTGTAACTATGGATCACCAGCTAACTTCTGTTAATTCTAACAAAAGTTGTTTTGTTTATTTTTTAAATAATAATGAGTATTAATTCGGGTAGTGGGTGAATTCCTTTTATTAGCAGGTCATGCTGATGTGCTTAAATATCTTTCTTATGTGGCGCTGCCATCGCGCACTTTCGACCTTTAGGCACATTTTCCAGCTTCCACTGGTCATCCTTCAACACAGCCCCAGTTCCAACTGGTGTGCGCGTTTTCCGTGGACGCTAATTGAAGCAGAAAGCGGGTGTTCCGCGGACAGGAGGGCGGACAGGTTGGTTCCAGGTCACAGCCCCTCAGCTGCTGCCTCCACCGCAGCACATCTATGTTCTCCACCGCGGGGCAGAGCGCACGCACGCCGTTTCACCCAGGGACTGGTTTCCAGTCGGCCACTTGGGTTTGGAGTCAACAGCACCGCCCCGATGCTTGTTTGCTCAAAGTGTGGAACGATCCATCGCGGAGCGCCGGGCTCGATTGACACTGTCTGCTGATCTGCTGCGGATCGCTCAGAATAACAAGGCTGCTCGCTCATTCGCGTCCATCCGCGAAGCACCGCCGGAGTCCGGTCCGAAAAACAGCCGAGCAGGCAGGCGAGACCGCCGCGGCGCCGGAGCCCGCAGCCCAGAATGGCTTCAGGAGACCTTTACGAGGTAAGATCACGCCGGAGTCCGGCTGGAACCACCCGTAATACTGGCGGATAATGGAATTAGGAAGTAGAGGGGAGGGCGTCGCGTATGCGAGCGAGAGCGGCGGACTAAGCCCTTTAAGCAGGCGAAACTAACCGGCCGAGCTGACGGGGCAGGTTGCCTCGTCCACGCCGACACTTTGACTCGGCTCCCGGCTCACTTTGGTGGAGCGGCCGCCTGGCGAGGCGTCATTTACGGACCAACTCCTCAGTCAGCGGCCGAGTTTAAAGTGGTGGCAAAGTGACAGCGGCGGACATGGTGAACGTCTGCACACGCACACACGCGCGCGCGCGCTCTCACACACCCCACACGCGCTCGCGCGCACGGGTCACGAAGAGTGCGCGTACGTGCTGGCTGATATGAAGTCATCACCGTGTTTTGGGGCGGTGGGACCGTTCGGCGCACACGCACCAGCCGAGACGAGGACGAGCGCGGTTGGAAACTCCGGCTGCCGCGCTCCGCGCTCCGTGCGCGATAAGCGGAAGCCCCCAGCGGCCCCCCACCCCCCAAAAAGTTGCTCAAATGAAATGCCGGAGAATCCCAAGAAGCTGCTGCGCAACTCTGGAATGTCCGAATCTGATCTGCCCGATTCAAATGGGTCTGTTTCAGGTATCCGGTGCTGATGGAGGCAGACAAATATCTGCAATATTTGCATCTTACAGGTGTCACTTTCTATATTTAAATAAGGAGGCGCAACACGAGTGCTGGAGGGAGATAACAGTATGTGAAGGCAGCTCTGCTGACCTGGGATCAGCGGCTCTGACATCAGCAGCTTCTCGATGTTGAGGCTCCGACGTGGAGAAAGCTGCTGTTCTAATGACTTCCTTTAAGATAGCTGCTAACTGCGGCTAGCCTCTTCTTGATAATAGCATCGCCATTAAAAAGTGTCGCTGTTATTAAACCTGTCTCAAAAGTGGGGAAAAAAGCTTTTGAACATTTACAAATGAGCTCTACGGTGAAACCTACTGAGTTTTTATAGAATGAACACATTTTATTTCCCCGTTGATTTGCTTTTGCTCTGCACAGCCCCGACAGTTGGCTGCTTCCCATTAGTCTAACTGGAGATGCTGGTGCGAGTGTGTTAGGGAGTGGTGTGTGTCCCGCGATGGACCGTGACCTGTCCAGGGTGTCTCACCCAGTGGCACGTGTGGTTCCACACATTCAGGGTGTGTGTCGGCACTTTGTGGGTTGGAGGAGCATGAAAACACATTTAAAAACCACACTTGCTGCTCACAAGTGTAATATGACTCTGTGTGTGTGTGTGTGTGTGTGTGTGTGTGTGTGTGTGTGTGTGTGTGTGTGTGTGTTGAGTTAGCCAACTTGGTGCAAATTTTGCATCATTAGTACCAATTGACTTTAAGTGTCTAATTCTTCCTGTTAACCCTCATTCATGTTTTCATCATGTTCTCTCCAGCCTGTTAACTCAACCATTTAGTAATTTCGAGTTAATTCCAGCTGATCTACCCAAAAAAACCATTTTTATTTATTTTTCACGAGTGTTGGCAGACAGTTCTTCGTCTACGTCACAAGACACTTGAGTCAACGGAGGAACTTTGTGTTAATCAACTTAAAAACAAAAACTCTGTTGCCACAAATGTCCTGATTGTGCAATTTCCCCCTTTTAATGAAATGGGATCCACAAAAACAGGAATTCAAGGTCAGGCAGCTGCCTGAATTGCAATGGCAGCCATTTGCTGCTTTATGTTCCGTTATTATTCCAGAAATAAAACAGAAACCTCAGAAGATGGGGGTGTACTCTTGTGCGTCCTGTATTTACGTTTTCCAAGGGTCAATGCATTTCTCTTGCTTGACCGTGACATCATCAGGCTAAAATCTTACATGTCCTGGTTTCAGTTTGAAATACTCATATTTAAAAATTCGGCCGCTGTGTCTGTTCGTAACGGGCGATTTTGACCTTGTTTTCAGAAAAGGTGAGCTGAACGGTTGCTGTTGCAACAGCTCTTTCTCCAACATCAAACACATCCTACTGCTTTCAAGTCATTTCAAATTCAGGGTGTAGAAGTTTTCAACATTAAAATGTGATCACTTGATCACCGGCGACCTCACAAACATGATGAGGTAACGTCGGAACAGCAGCGTCTGTCCCTTAATTCAACTATATGGTCTCACAATGGGAGCGCGTCGGAACAACGGAGCTGCTGATTTCTCCTTGAGTCTAATCAGAGCCTTTTGATTGGCTCATCCAACCTTCATTGGGATGAAAACGTCGCTTCAAAGCTCTTATTTTCCTCCTAATGAGTGTGCGCTCACACACAGGTGCTGTTTTACATTGTAATCCATTTATTTTACATTCTTTCGTACAACCTCACCCAAATCCTTTATCCTAACCAGTTAAGATCTGCTTTAAATTATGACTTTAACACACCCCCCCACGCACACACACACACACACACACACACACAAACACACACATTAATCACAGGGGACAAAATGGCAGGAAAACAAACACAGTCTGAATAACTTTGCTGTATTTCATGGCCATAAGGAGCAGCGATGTAACTCTACGCCTTCATTTCCTCCAGCATGGAAGAATATTTGTTTTTCTGTCATGGTGCCACTTTAACCAGTCTAACGTGCTCATATGGCCACGTTGGTTTGGCTCCTTTAAATAACGCCCATAAACACACACACATTCCCAGTTGGGTGGCTCAGGTGCTAGTTGTCATTGTATTGGTACAAAGGCAGCCGGTTCCATCTGGGCCTCTTTACAAATGTTAAAGCATGATTGTTTATTTTGCCTGAGAGGTCGTGGTGGCCATCGTGATGGTCGTGGTGGCCACCGTGATGTGGACGGGACTCCCAGCAGCTGAGTGCAAACCAGTAAAGAGAAGATGGACTGTTTTTTAAACGATACAGTCGGTTAAAGTGGCACAATTGCTGCGTGACATGATTTGGCTTCTTCTTCATTTCCATTTAGCAGCAACATTTAGTAGTTTGATACTCTGAGGGAACTAAAGACGCCGACCCCAGAGCCTTTAATCCATCTAGTTCATGTAGACATGATGTCACAAACCAAAACTAATGCCAAAGTAAGGGGTCAAAGGTTGATGGCTTGTTGTGTGACAACAGGTTGAAACGTTGAGAAAATGTCCTTTAAACTTCAACGCGTCCTTCTTTGCTCATCTTTGCTCATCTTTGTATGGTGGCTTAGCGAGGCGTCCGTGCATCGCTCCAAAGTTCACTGATGCGTCCCGCCGAACTTCCCAGCTTGAACTCCAAAAGGAAAATAAATAACCAACATTGCTGCCATCAGAAGAATTCTCCCCTCCAGGCTCCACCTCATTTTTCCTCTTTTGATCAACCTTTAGAAAGTGCTACATCCTGAGAGGGGAGTCTCCCTTCTGAAACACCTATAAGCACAAAAACAGCACACAATAACTTGAAATATTCAATATTTCATCTTTTATTGTTTCTCTGACCTCACAAAGCTGACCTGTAACGTCTCCAACCGTTCCCCTCTCTCGGTTTCTTATCTTTATTCTGCACATTATCTTAAATGTGACCCGACACTGTGGGACAGAACCCCCCCCCCCGTTCAGCAGTCGTGTGTAGCTCCCTAATTGCCCCGGGGTGGTGTGTCTTACCGAATTCTGTATCATGTTTTCTACACCCTGCGAGATTCTGGCCGGTTCCAGATGAGCGAAACCAAAACCTTTGAGTGTTGAGCTTTTCTGTCGTGAACGTCTCCGGTTCAGCAGTGGGTCAAACATTTGTGATGGACGCCACAAAGACGGGGGCTCACGCCAGTCCGGACGCCTACAGGCAGCATGGATGGATCAGTCGTCACGCTGTTGAGACGAAATCGTAGCCTGAAACATCAAACTGTAATTTTAGTTCATTAGATCTTGTTCTCACATAGCTAAATAGCGTTTTCATTTATTTAAGATCACATTAAAGTCACCTTTTCATTAATAAAACCATATGGGCAGGTCCTGAAGCGGACGTGCCGTCTGGAAATGGTTTCTTCTAGAAAACAAAAGAAAAAACTGAGATGAGATGAGAAATTGAAAGTTTTAATGGTTTAAGGGTTCGATCTGGCCAGGTTTCACTTGGCATGCAGAGTTTTGCTTTGTTGGCTATATAGAAAGTCTTAAAATGAAGATCCACCAATTTCACAAATTGTCTCTACAAAGGTTGTTGCTGAAGGAGACTTTTTGACGAAGACCACATCGACTGTTCATAACTAAATTACACTTCCTTGTCCATGTAGGTGGAACGAATTGTGGACAAAAGGCGCAACAAGAAGGGTAAATGGGAGTACCTGATAAGGTGGAAAGGTTATGGAAGTAAGGAGGACACGTGGGAACCAGAGCATCACCTTCTGCACTGTGAGGAATTCATTGAGCAGTTCAACAGCTTGGGACTTCATAAAGCCAAATTTCCAAAAAGTCGTCAGGAGTCCCTGATCCCCCGATACCCAACGGCAGCCGAAACCTCCAGAGCTCGTTCAGAGTCTCGGAAAAAGAAAAGGACTTGTGACCCAGCGGTGGGGGTAAGAGCAGGAGATGTTCTTGGGATGGGAAGTGGGGGATCAGGACCTATGCAGAAGCAGAGGAAAGTTGGAGTAGGACCTGGAAGACATGATTTAGGGCTTGACAAAGCCATGATCTACAAGGCCTCCTCACATGGGGGGTCTCACTTCTCTCCTGCAGCACCAGTTCCTCATAACGGACTCCAAAACGGAGAGTTGGAGCCTCTCATTTACAGAACTGCAGCAAGGTCACATCGGCTGCCATTGGACAGGGGGGACGGAGAACTGGGAGACATGGACCCGACTGGACAGCAGTTCAAAAAGCGAGGTAAGATAGAACCACAGAGAAGGAAACAAACGCTGGACCGTTTAACCAGATGTGACTTGGATACAACCTAAAAGCCGATAAGAGCTCTGAATGATACTTGTGGGTCACAGTCCGGTGCTGCCCAGCAACAGTTAATCATTACACATCTTTTCCTTGTCCTGACGTGTAATCGAGAATGTCCAGATAACAGAACCAATCTGTTCCACGTTAACTGACCTGATTCCACTTCGACTTGCTGAGGTCAGAGTGTGCTGCTATAAAAACAGCAATTCAGAAGCTTTTTGGACAAGTTTGCCCGTTTAACAGTGTAAATAAATATTTTCTGTACATCAGAGGTCCGTTCTGAAATTTGGACACTTTGTTTCTATTTGAGAGGGACCGAGGGTTCAAACCTTGGGAACCTTGTTCTGGCTGCTTCCGTCTGCATGTCTCATGAAATGTAACATGACTGTCCTTGACTTTTTAATAATGTGAGCAAAATAATGTAAAAAAAGAAAGTTAGCGATCCCTCTCTCCTGTCACCCGTCACCTGTGATAAATATAGTCTGGACATCTTCCAATGTTGCTTCAACATCCCAACCCTCGACATGCACGTTTTCCTTTATTTTCCACTGACGCCATCGTTTCACCTGTGGAGGTGACCCGTGAGCACCGGTGAGCCTGTGGGCCTCCACCAGCTCGCCGCAGGGGTGAGGAAAGATGTTGCAAAATTGATGAAACCCAGAAAAAAGCACTGGGAGAGCGGTCACATGACCTCCTGGGCGGGGGGGCATATGTGTGTGTTGCATCTCTATGCTGTAGGAGCGTGTGCCGCACCAGTGATGACGCCACAGTATGAAGGTGCCATTTCTACCACCGCAGTAACACCCGAGCACCACGTGCACGAGGTGTCCTGTGGTATCTGGCACAGCTGTGAGCTGCACATCTGCACAGCCCCTTAATGTGCAGACGTGTTGTTGCAAGTGATGCGCTCGGTTTGGAGGAATATTCTGAGGTGCATGAATAGCAGCGCGCTTTTCAGAGTGCAAAGGTCAAATCTATGCGGAGTTTGTTTTTGATAGAAGAAATATCAGAACTCTTTCTTCATTTGAACCACATTCTGGAATTGATCAATTTCATTGTAGATGATGCTGATTCTGAAGAGCAGCTCCACCTTTAGATTGAATTTACATTCCATTTTTTTAGCCTCTTGTTCTGTTGCTTTGCTTCTCCGATAATTTCTCTTTTAAGAGAATTTTTGACAGTAGTTTCATTGTTGGAATTATGGGTTTTGGTGGTTACAGCAAGAAAGTCCGGGTTTCCTCCCCCCGGAGGTCAGGGGCGTTTCTGTGTGAAGTTTTTCTCCCCCTGCTACGTGGGTCCCCTCCAAGGACCTCAGCTTCCTACCACAGGAGGAGCAGATCTAGCTGGTAGATCTGGTGACTTGTTAGTGTGATTGGTTGGTTGTTCTATATGTTCATCCTTTGACTAGCTTAAGTCTTGTCCGGGGTCTACCACCTGGGATAGGCCCCAGCCCCAGCAGGGACCTTGTCTTTGTTACACTGCGTAAACCTTTGTCCACTTGTCCTGTCACCATTTCTTGGTCCTGCTGACACCCCTCTCCTCTTAGGTTCCGCCCTGGCCAACGGCAAGCTGCATTTGCACAGCTCAATCAAGCGCAAACTGGCCGAGGAGAAAGGCTACGTGTTCGACAAGCGGCTCCGACACAACGTGCGACAGAATGAGAGCAACTGTCGATTCCGAGACATCGTGGTGAGGAAGGAGGAAGGCTTCACGCATGTCCTGTTGTCCACACAGACGACCGAGAACAATGCACTGACGCCGGAGGTAAAATGCACACGCACGTTTCAGTCATCAGACAGCTGAGCTGTTACGGGGGGGGGGGGGGGCATTAATTCGCTTTATTTTGCTATTTCTCGTCAGGAGGTCCAAAACAATGAACAATGTCTGGGTTTTATTTACTGGAACACGCTGTGTGATTCATTTTGTGTGGTGTTATGTAATTGACACAGGAAGTGAGGCTTCAGTGGTCGCTTCCTGTGATGGAGAGCCTCACACACTTCACACACACGGGCCCTATTCAGCGCTGCTTTCATTACCGGATTTCTACAACATTTCCTACTTTTCTATTGAATCTCAGTGATTCCACCAAAGGGTTCCTGGTAGTGAGCTGCTCTGGTGAAACCTGTGGAGAGAGAGAGGTTCTCCCTCCTGCTGTCATGTTCAGAGCTGTTCATTATGCAGGATGGGGAGCTTTTAAATCACAACTATTGAAGAGTTGTGCTCCTTTTCTGTAAGGTCACATGGTTCCTTCATGTCAAAATGAAGTCATGTGATTTGGGTGAAAAACGAAAGAATTGAGCAGAGTCTGATTCTACATGGGTGTTTCACAGCTCTGCTCTGAGCCAGTAGCATCCGTCTGCAGTCCCCAGAGACGACGGTTCTCAGCCACTACGCTTTTCATACCAGTGCCACGGAGGCCAAATTGGGCCAAACGGCAAAAGAACTGTGATTCATTTGAAATGGTTTATTTATTGTTTATTGTACAGAAGCGTATAACTGCCACACGTACAGAACCAGTGGGTGCTGAGTATCGCATTATTCAGAGATAAGATATGTTAAGGTGAATTTCATATTATTATTGTGAGATGAACGACCAGCAGGAGGCAGGAAATATGGCTCATTTACATGATTAGTTTAATTCTACTTCTGGCTTGGTTTGACACATGGCATCATATGGTCTACATACCCTCAGAAGGATGATGGGATACATGCCGCTGTACTGCAGACATACACATTTGAGCCTCTTCTGATAGGGTTGTTCTCCGTTGATCAGGTGGAAGGAGCCACTTCTTTGATCAATTATTAATGAGCCATAATTCTAATAACAATAGAGTCTTTAAAATGCATAACCATGCATAACAATTGATGAATATGCTAGCCAGCTTTATCATGGCCACCAAGTAAACACACCTAGATGTTATTTAGGATATTTTAGGGTTTTTTTCCCTTCTTGCTATCCTAAACTAACAGACGCATAACACAGAAATACTCACATTTTTGACACAATACTTGTTCAACAAAGTTCCATCAGAACTGGAAGCACTGTTGTGAAAACCAGAGGGGCCTGGAAACTGCTGCCTCTGGGCCTTCAGAGAGCCGCTGCTCGGAGATGAGAGCACATGCTGGAGGTATCCACATGATGGAGATATCCACATGATGGAGGTATCCACATGATGGAGGTATCCACATGATGGAGGTATCCACATGATGGAGGTATCCACATGCTGGAGGTATCCACATGATGGAGGTATCCACATGATGGAGGTATCCACATGATGGAGGTATCCACATGATGGAGGTATCCACATGCTGGAGGTATCCACATGCTGGAGGTATCCACATGCTGGAGGTATCCACATGATGGAGGTATCCACATGCTGGAGGTATCCACATGATGGAGGTATCCACATGCTGGAGGTATCCTCATGATGGAGGTATCCACATGATGGAGGTATCCACATGCTGGAGGTATCCACATGATGGAGGTATCCACATGCTGGAGGTATCCACATGCTGGAGGTATCCACATGATGGAGGTATCCACATGATGGAGGTATCCACATGCTGGAGGTATCCACATGATGGAGGTATCCACATGATGGAGGTATCCACATGCTGGAGGTATCCACATGCTGGAGGTATCCGGACTGTCCCGTAAGAGTCTTGAGGAGATGCAAACAGGTCGTTATCTGACTCTGGTAGTTTAAAACATTGAATTATTTGTCACTGAAAGAGGGAATTTTGCATCTGTCCTCTTTACTATTGTTCTTCTTCTCTCTTGACCACCTTCAGGATCTCTGCGAGGGTGCTGGGGTTTGTCCCAGCTGCATACGTGCACAGGCACGTGCGTGGCCCTATGAGAGCAGTCGGGGGTTCGATGCTCGGCTGCAGGGCCTTCAGACTGGTTGGATGTTTATCTTTAACAGACCTGGAGGAGCTTCATGTTTGCTGCTGTTTCCTGCATATAAATCTCACAGATGAAACAGATTCTGCAGTAATTACTGTAAAAATGCACTTTATTCTGATGACGCGTCTTCCTGTTCAAACCAGCGTATCACAAATGGTCTTGTTTGATCCGCTCACATCGATAAGGGAGCGGGAGGATTATTGTCAAATTTAGGATGCCATTAAAAAAGAGCTTGTTGCACAGTTAAACGGAGAGAAACCTTTTGTCAGGAGCATCACATGTAGCCCTGGTGATAAGCTGCTATCTCCTTCCCAATCACATTCCCACTAACATCTGCTGGCAGAACCCCACGTCCCAACATAATCAGGACAGAAGAGGCTGACATAATTGTTCATGCCTTGATTCTGCTTTACATGAGACGATCCTGGTGGCACGAACGCAGTCGACTCGTGCGCTACGTGCCACTGATTGCTCATTTATTCACTCTAATCAACAACAAGCTGAGGCTCAGACAGAGGTGAGAAAGCTTTTACAATCACGACAACCTGTGAAAACCTGGCTGTTCACCAGCCATCATATTAACACTCACTCTGGCTCTGCAGCGTTTGTGGCTGGATGTGGATATCCAGGTATTCCAGGCTCCAGAAACATGGACAGGAGGTTCACTGGAGACCCTAAATTGCCCCAAGGTCAACAGTGAGTGGACAACAAGCTCATTGTAGCTTTGTAAAAGCTCCCTTTTTGTCAGTTAGTTGTTAGTTTTATGCAAATTGTGTATAAAGACGTTTGCATCCACGTTGAGAATCAACTGTGAAAGAAGGGATGTGGTAGGTCTGGAAGACGTCTGCGTAGCCGTGGAAGTGAATTCCCTGAAGAGAAAAATAGATGCATCTCCACTGCCAAAGTTCCTGGTAGGGCAGGAACTGGGCCAGGAACTTTGGAGGGACCGTTCTTCTCACTTGGCTCCATCATGAGTTTCGGTCGCCACATAATCACAGTTTCATCAACCGAGGAAGCCGCCAACCAAGCAAAGATGGAGGAGGAGTCTGGTTTGTGTGTTTGAATGTGAAAGCTTGTTTTGGTGATTTCTAATGGCGTCACATTCTTCTCCCACTCGGCACCAAATAAACACCCCCCTCCAGGAGTTATGCGGACCTCAGAAAGGTTCCATCAAATGGCCCTTTGGGAAGGTTCCTGAGTAAACTGAATCTGTAGCGTGCTAAATATGGTTGAGGATAACGTAAAGAGAGCGGTGGTCGCCGTGAGATGTGGAGGTGACCTGGAGCAGCAGCAGCAGTCACAGGCAAACAACCCGGAGGGCTCGTTTCCGCCCGTGTCATTTCCTGTGTTACCGGTATTTCCTGAGTTTTGATACAAAGTGTTGGTTTAGAATAAAGCAGTCGGCCACGCCTGATGATGAGGAACTGTGTGGTGTGAACAGACCTCAGGACTCCTGACCAGATGGCACAATTGTGTAGTGTAAACAGTACGGTGACCCGATGACCCAGAAAGTCATGTAGCATGAACATGGCATAAGCTAAAAAGGAGGGTCCCCAGGACACAGCCTTGGCTCTCTCCACTGTGAGCGGGCAAAGTTTCCTCATCGCTCATGAATGGAGGTATGTGGTAAAATGGGGTTAAACTGGGGTTAAGCTGCGCTGATGGTCCCGTTAGATGTCCTAACGACATTAACACACAAGCTTCCAGGGGATTTTCCTCCTCTTTAACTGCAGAGTGAGTCCGAGGGTGCTTCCCACCCGTAGTGTTGCGTTCACACTCACACGCTGAGGTCACCTGATGCTGAGAGCGCACTTTGAGCGTACGACTGTAAGCCTGTAAGCTGCCAGCTTATAAAATAACTGTGATAGCTTCAACTTAGTCTCTCACAGGGACAAGAGCTTTGGTGGATTTGCCTTCTGAATATCTTTTGTGGGGGAAAATCATTCCCCATATTCCATTTCCTTTTTCTATTTAAACCCTTAATGCCTGAATCCTGAATAATTTGGATCCGTTTCAGCTTTGTGCTGTGAGTGTGTGTGTGCGTGTGTGTGTGTGTGTGTGTGTGTGTCTTTGATAGCTGCAGTGCTCTTGCTAATATGGCCCATTTTCCTGTTATTTAACCATAAATGTATGTAGCACTGCATACATTAATGATAAATTCATCACTGAAATTTCTTCTCACTTTGATTTCTTTTCTTCTTTTCTGCTCTGATGGCTGTGATGCATCAAGTGGAGACAAACAAACAAGATGAATGGTCACATAAATAACCGCTGTGCCTTATATGCTCCACAGCTAGCATACAGCCGGGGGCCTGATGTGATGTGCATGACACTCTGTGCTGTGACATCTCACTGCATCTGGCAACGAAACAACATCAAACAACACATTATTTTATACAATGGAATTATCTGTTTTCTTCTCGGTAAAAGATTCCTTTATGTCTCTCTGTAGACATTAAGTGCCGACTGCAGCTTTAATGGTGTCCTCGTTGCCACCCTGACAGGACTTTGCTGTGTGTTGATGCTTCTCCTGACGCCTCCAGTGAGGCTTTAACATATGTGAGAAAGCTTGTGTTCATAATGGAGGAGGCAACGTCTCATAGGTCGTATTTAGGAAGAGCATTAAAGCTTCACTTACTACATTTACAGTAGTTTTGTCCTCTATCACTGTCTAACCCCCCCCCCCCCCACACACACACACACACATACCGCTGCCCCATTTTAGTCAGACTATTACCCCTGACCCATAGTAACCAGGCAACCTCAAAGAAAACAATTCTGGACATTTCACCAAGCTTAACATTGGTCCCCTTTGTGCGTATGTGCGTGCATGTGTGTGTTTCTGTGTGTGTTTATACTGCACATGTGTCCTCACATTTACTCCATGTTGAGAACTACAGTCCTCATTGTACTTGCAAAGCAGGGCCTTTTCTTCACAACTTCAAAGTACAGTTTGAAGGTTAACACAGAGCTTCATGGTTGAGATCAGAACTGGGTTTGGGTTAAGGGGTCCGTTAGGGGGGTTCTGGCATGTGCGTGTGCGATGAGGCGACAGCCACAGACGATGACCCATCGCCCCGTCTCTACAGATCATGAAGGAAGTGTGCCGGGCGCTGGGTAACGCAGCAGCTGATGACAGCAAGCTGCTGCTGTTCAGCTCCGTGGGGACGGTTTTCTGCAGCGGCCTGGAGCCGTCGTACCTGATGGGCCGCCTGACGACCGACCGCAGGAAAGAGAGCAGCCGCATCGCGGACGCAGTCAGGTAATGCGAAGTCTGACCTCTGACCCCCGAACGCGCCCTGATCTTCTCGCCGCGTCGTGACATCGTCACTGTGGTTCCTCAGAGACTTTGTGTCGGCGTTCATCCACTTCAAGAAGCCCATCGTGGTGGCCATAAACGGACCCGCTCTGGGCTTAGGAGCCTCCATCCTGCCTCTGTGTGACGTGGTGTGGGCCAGTGAGAAGGCCTGGTTCCAAACCCCGTGTGCAGCCCTCCACCTGACCCCATCGGGCTGCTCCTCCTACATGTTCCCCCAGATCCTCGGTGTAGCTCTGGTGGGTATTAACGATACCATTTCTGCCTCTTTGACCCTAAACTGAAATGGACTGGCTTCATCGCTGCTTCGTGATTGTTCCCACTGGCAGGCCAACGAGATGCTGTTCTGTGGAAGAAAACTCACGGCGCAGGAAGCGTGCAGTCGAGGCCTGGTGTCACAAGTCTTCTGGCCAACCACATTTAACCAGGAAGTGATGCTGCGCGTGAAGGAAATGGCATCATGCAGCGCGGTGGTAGGTACCAGTCTAGAGAAGGAGGAGCCTCTTGAGTCCACCCACCTGAGCCTTCGCTACCTCTGTGTTTAAAAGGTTCTGGAAGAATCCAAATACCTGGTGAGGAGCATCGTCATGTCGGTCCTGGAGGACGTCAACGAGAAGGAGTGTCAGATGCTGAAGCAGCTCTGGTGTTCAACCAAAGGACTTGAAGCGCTCTACAGTTATCTGCACAAGTCATGTGACAAGTGATCAGGGAGGGAAGCGAGCAGACTGCGCTTCCGTCCATCAGCAGGCTGGAGTTCCCTCCGCTCCCGCCTGTCAACTCTTGTGTGCACGTGTGAAACCCTTTTTATTTGACTCACATGTGTCCAGCTGTTTTAGTTTTGGGATTCGAAATGTGAACGGATGAAGGTGAGGAGCAGAGTCGGGCAGGAAACAATCAGGATGTACAGTAGGGAGGGGGTTATCTCTCCTAGCACATGGAAAATTGTGAATAAGATATAAATCTATATTTATTTCGAACATCTATGAAAAAAGAAAATCAGCATTTATGTTTTACGTTGTTGTGAGTGTTCGCATCTCATCTCCCTCCATCTTTCTGTGGTCGGAACACAGCAGATCACACGCGTGCACGTGCAGCCGTGCACTCTTCACTCACACATTCACACCGTGTGTGTGTGTGTGTGTGTGTGTGTGTGTACCGCCAGCTGAAGAGTCATTTAAGGTTGAAGAAGTAAATCCCAGTTAAAATGTGTGGAACTGTCATCAGTAACGCCCCCTTTTACTTTATTTACATCTATTTATTCAGTTAAATGAAGTCAACATGTTGATTGTGAACAAGCAAACCAGGACTGGACTTAAATGGGTGATATATGTCAGACATAAAATGAGCGACAGGTTTTGTTCTCGGAGCTGCTCTTGGTTCACATGACGGCTCGTTTTGAAGCGTGTATTTTTAGATCCCACAGCTCGGACGCTGATTGCTCAGTCCTCATCTAATAGCGTTGTAGCAACACTAATTGTTGGTGATTGATAACGTGGTGGAAGTGTCCGTCTTGTATCCAGAGTCGCCGTTGTCTTCCTCTATACGTAGATCATTAGTCATTTCCCTAACGTCATTCTGTGAAAGCTGGTTTGTAAAACTTGGATATTTGTCCATTTCTGCATTTGTACACACGCGATAGAGATTAATATATAGATGATCTAAAGCATGGAGTATACTGTACATATGACTGTTTGCCAGTCGTTTGTATTCTGAGCTATATTTTGTACCAATGATGTATGTATCGTTAGAAATGGGGTGGTTTATTTTTATATTTATTTGGATGTGCAGTGCCATGTGTCCTCGCTGCTCCGGAAGCACCACGACTTTGTAAATGATCTTTGAATATTGAAAATGGGATTTATTTTCTGCGTTTGCACATTTTCTCTTGGCGCCATCAGGTTAAGAGTTTTGCTGTCAAACATTAAAGGAATGTCTGCTAGTTTCATCTGAATCTTTTACTCGATTTTACAGATACAGAAGAAAAGCTGCGGGGAAACTCTTGTTGCTCAAGCTTATTTTCATTAAAAATGAACATTCATACCGACATAAATCTTCAGTACAATTGTAGCAACCAATGTATAAGTCACTTTTGACATTTAATTTGACGTGTAATTAGTTAATAACTTAATACATTAGTGATTGCTACATACTTTTATTTGGCATAAAAAGGAAACATTTCGTCTGCTGACATTAAAGACGATGTTGACTGGCATATTTCCCACTTGCTGTTTTCATTTACTTTTATATTATTTATGCAATTTCTTTTTATTGTCCAACACAGGGGTGTCCAGAGCCGGTCGCCGAGGGCCACAGCTGGGACAGGAAACCCTGGAAATCACTGCCTTATTCTTAGAATATCTAAAATTAGAAAGGAAAACCAGCAACACATCTAAATCTTTCAGGTGTGTTTGGTAATTCAATCACATCATGTCAACCAAAAGCAAATGTATTTGCCAATATTTGATGTGCATGTTAAAATAATCATTTGTCTATTCTGTTTCCAGAAGAAAAAAAAAACAAAATTTTGCTCTAATTATATAACATTACTGTGGGAAGGCCTCTGTTATTCACGTTAATGGTGCTTTTAAAACCTATTTCTCATTTAAAATTTTATTCTATTTAAAAGAAGTTCAACTCGTAGAGAGTCGGTATGATTCCACATTCAAATAAACTTCTCACAGCAGCAGTAATGAGCAGTGAACGCAACACAGCCGTCGGCCATCCTTCTTCCGTCTTTGTTCCTAAATTTCGGACCAGCTGAAATGGAATCTCCCTGCTGTCATGAATAAATCCTGAGTTCAAATCATGGTTAGAAGAAAGGCAGAGAAAAAGTGGGTGATGCTGGGAGCCAACACTGAGTCCAAATGAATAAAATGATGGAAACCTCTTAGCCTTGATATAAAACAGCAGTCTCGTTACATAACGTGATGCTTACAGTAATTTAAAGTAACCCGTTGCCGGAGAACATTGCAGTGAAATGTTATCAGAGCTGCTGCTTGGGTCCTTCTTTTATCCGCTTTTTCATCTCTTGTGCATGCTGCTTGCTGCGCTCCCGTTTCTCCAGCCTCTGTTAGGACGGCGCCAAAACAAAGAGATTATTAGACATTGTTGTCTTTGTCTCCTCAGAGGACGTCACTGCTCAAAATCCCACCTCTTTCTTAAGGCATGCGCGCATATCCCGGTCCAAGTCATTGCACGTGCCGAAGAACTTCAAGAAACTGTGCTGAGGGGTGAAAAGATTGACAAGGTTTGGTTTTCTGTGTGGATGAAGCCGGAGGAACGTTCAGAGAGCGTCTTACCTCTGCGTGGCACTGCCTCAGACGGCTAATCAGTTCATTACACTCGTCCGTGTGCAGGTGAGGTGAAAGGTCAGGGTGCATGCTGAGTTAAGGACTTAGAAAAGAACTGCGGCAATACTGAAACCCACAAACAAGAGGAGCAGATTGACACCAAAGAATGTACCATCTAATGTCTAAAGACGCTCATCAGGCTCTCACAAACCAAGGTGACTGCTATGAACTGAGTTTGACATCAAAAGTCAAAGAACAACCATATTTCATATTTAAAAATCAATATTAATAAACGCTCATTCTAAACGTGTTTGTAAGGATACTAATGCCTCCCCACCCCTCTCCTTCCTGTGCTGTCATTTTGAGGATGGATTTATTCTTTCCAGTTGTCACTTACCTGCAAAAATAAACAGGTGCATGTCGAGGAATAGGAACACTGAGACAAATGTAACATAACAGCCAAGAAACTACGAACATTTACCCTGAATCTTGTATCACTGCAATGGAAAGATTTGACAATATTGAGTCACCTTGGTTTATATACAACACATGCATGTCACAGCTAATTGTGGCTGATTGTTAACACAAAGAGGCACCTGCATACAATGAAACAATGTGTATTCCCGCTGTAAGCAGATGGAACATTCTCACCTGTGGAGAAGTTGTGTCATATGAGAAGATTTCCAGCAAAACCTTTGATGAAATGTCCCATTTAGCTAAATGCTAGGCTTCTGCGAGCTGATTTAAATGGCACCGAAATCAAGTGGAGCCTCTCAAAACTTTAAAGCCTTTTCCGAATTACCTAAAAATAAAAACATATAAAATTGACCATGTGGAGATGTGAATTACCAAAAACCGGTGTAAACATATAAGGACATGCCGTGTTTGCTAATACAAACCGGAAGTGTTTGAGTGTTTCCGCATTGAATGGGCGTTGCCTTGTTCTCGATCCACCAATCGGCTGCGTGTTTTTGGACACTGGGGCGGGAATTAAGCGAAGGTTATTCAGGACTAATAGAAGCTAGTTTTTGAAGTTTACTTCTTGTTGTGTAGCGTAACCCTTAGTTTAAAACTTCACCAGTCTGCCTTTAATTCCTAATACCAACACTTCTTTTTAGGATGCGTAAATGTTGATGCTCATTTTCCCATGAATTTACATAAGTTCAAATGGAAATATCTGAGTTGTGAATCTACTACAAAAGCTCTGATTTTGACAGATGTTATTTTGTGTGATTTTATAAAACATGTGTACAACCTATGTGAATGAATTAATATTTTTAATATTGTTCTACATATCTCAAAAGTGCGGCGGGAGCGATATTACGGGTGTAATTCCACTCCGGGACGAGAGGGGGCGCGATGCGACATTTTAGCTGCTTCTCCTCTCATCATGATTGGTTGGTTTGAGCGCCTCGTCACGGGCGGTTTGTTTGGATTTTCTGGACACCGTTTCTAGTGTGAATGTGGGCGGAACGTGTACGAAAAATATTTTAAATAAGTTTAGTTTTAAACGAGGTTGTTTTATTATTATTTTTAAAAGAATGGACAGCTCCAAAAAACGTTTATTACAGCGAGTCATAAGACGGATACCAGCTCGAATGCTGAGAACGACGCTCGAAAAATGGGGCCGCTTAACTGCGCCACAGCGGCAATCCCTGGATTTTACGCAACCGAAATTGGCTTTAACAGAAAAATTAGTGGCTATTTTTGAGGTATGTGTTGTTTTAAAGCAGAAGATATGTTAATGCAGTTTGTTCTTTGTGGTGAGCGGTCGCTATTGTTGAGTAAAAGCCCGTCTCCTGTCTCTGCAGATGTAGTTGAATCGAATGAAAATACAACTTCAGTGCAGCTCAACATATATAAAATATATTATTTTTGTCGTGGTGAACCATGTATTTCTGATTTAGCTCACTTTGGTGTCGTTGTTTTTCAGGAAAATGGCTGGACTGTTAAACATATCACAGAACTGGAGATGACACGTAAGTTCTTATTCTTTTCACATTCCTAAGAATTGTGATAATAAGTGGTTCTTGTGTCCCTTTTAAAGATGTAATTGACAATCCAAGCCTGGGGATATGGAATGCCTACCAGCTCCTGGAGCCTGAAGGTTTATTAAATTTCGGATTCTTAAATTACAAAACAGCTGGTGTATTTGCTAATTTTGGAGAGTTTGATTAACCCATGCAGTTTATTTCTCTTGTACATCTTTGTGTTTCTCTGTCTTAAAGATGACGTGCATTTTGTAGAGCTGACTCAGTTCAAAGAGCAATTTAAAGCTCATCTCCGGGAGCTGGTCAAACCGGTAAGTTCAACGTATGTACTTGTATAAACCCAATGGACGCATCATTCAGAACGCTCCTTATGTCACCAACCACTCATTATTAGGTGTCCGTCAAAATAAAGAAGCACTCAGATGAAGCGATTTGGATCCGAATTGCATGGGGAGACCACTTCTCCGAGCCCAACCATTTCAAACCAGCATACGTGGTGCACCATCTTCAAACCCCTTATGTTTTCATCACTGGGCTGAATTTAAAGAAGAAAAAACTGCTGTGTCAGGTGATTTGTTTCTTTGCTGTTCCTACACCTACCCAGTTGTTGTCTTCATATCGCAATAATGTTCTTGATCATTTCAGGCCTTGGTTCTGGCCACGAGATATCAGGCGATCAAGGATGCTAACCTCCATGGACGGAACCTCGACGCCCTGAGGGATGTGCTAATGAGGCAGTATCAGCAGGTCGGTCATTCTGAGCCTCTCGTGCTTTAAAGGTTATTAACTGTAGTATTATACATATAGATAACGGAACAAAATGGAAATCCGTGAAATGCCCATAACCTTCGCACCGTATCGGTATCACTAGTTCACTATTTGAACTTGAGTCTCTGAGTCTGATAATGTCGTGTCCAATAAAGCGATTTTCGGATGAAAGGAGCTACTGTAATTCAGCTATACATTTCACATATCCACTTCCTAGATTATGTTTTTGTTTACTGAATGAGTGAGATACATAGAAGTGCTGCATATACTCTTTATTGTATTGTCTTTATTATTTCTCAGGTGTTTCCGACGGCGTTCCCCTGCACACTTGCCGCGGTGCAGCAACCTGTCTCGAGTAATATTATTTCTAATCATCTTAACTTTATTTAACTGGATTTCTTGTTGGAATTAATTCTCCTGCATTTACAGATGTGCGTATCGACAGAGAACAGTCACAACTTGCAGCCGCTCGAGTGCACATGGCCTCTGAGGCCTTTGGTTGTGGGGCGTTGCCCGAGCTTCAGTCTGCCGTTTACAAGGTGCCCGCTTTTGTCTTCCTAAACATTTATGTTGGGATATTGCAGAAAGAAATTCAAGTCTTTGTGTTTTTCCTCAGCTGGAGACAAAATTCAAAGACAATGCCAACAAATCCATGATGGAATGTGAGGAGCCTTTCAGATGTTTTGTGAAATTTTCCAGCAGCAACCTCCTGGAGTCCTTCAGGCACTGTGCTTCCTCAGGTTTGACTCATTTCTGAGCCACAGATACAAAAGAACCTTTTCAGGAAGATTCCTGTCGGTAAATGTGGGAATGTTCTAAACCACCACAAGAGGGCGCGTCGTGCACTAAAACGAAATGACCTTTTATTAACTAATTACATCCATATTCTTTTTATCTTTGCAGGAATTGCCTCCACACCTGTCACACCTCTGCTCTCCTCGATCCTCCAGAAAGGAAGAAATCATTTTGTCATCACTGATAATGGCCCCTGATGTGTTGCTGCTTCTTAACAAACAACCTCCCTGTTTTGTTTTAATGATTTTATTCTTTATTCACTTCCTTTTGAAAGGGAACAGTTCCTCTTTAATTTGGTTTGTTATGTTTCTCTGTGCTTCTATTTGTACTATTTATACTATGTGTATTTAGCCAAAGCTTAGTGTGATCTAATTTTTCTGTTTTTTTACAGATCTTACTAGTTACAGTTTTTAAATGTCTTGCGTTTTGTAACTTTTCAATTTTATACTGTAGATTGATTAAATTTTCGATTATACAGATTATTAGGACAGATATTCTGGTGGTTTTCCTCTCATGTTTCCACTGAACTTGACCAAGTCTTTAAGCTGCACACAACATCTAGTGTCTTTCACCTCATGACCCCAGATGTTCCCAACCTCTGGGAGGGTTAAAAATCACTACTGGTTAACACAATAAAGCCAGAATCACTTTTAACATTTAATAAAACAAAACTCAGTTCAACCATGTTTTCCTCAAAGAAAATGACAATAATAGTAACATTTAAAAAAAAAAAAGGCAGTCGGGTTGCTTATCCTTAAAAAATTGTGTTTCTTGAACCCAATGGTTACAATAATAGAACAGATCATTTCCCTGACCCCAATGACTTCGAATGCCTTCACTTTGTGAAGTGATGTTCTTGAAAAGTTCGTTAAATTCCATTCAAAACCTTTTTTAGTTATTTTGCTAAGTCAGCAATAAGAAAATAAACGCCGGCTGTCACGTGGCAGAGGTAAAAACAGTATAACCCAAAAATATCTATTAAGGCTTGTTAGACAGCAAGGATTCTTGAAATACTTCTTATCTGAAGTACATTATTTTGAAAAACGGAAACACGTTTTACCGGATATTACGCACCTTGGGCGGAAGTGGCGTAGTCGGAGGGCAGCAGAGCAGCCTTTTAGGCGAGCTTGGCGTGACACTTGGGAATGTTTCGCTATCGCTAATTCAGTGCTGCTGCTGTCCAACGTAGGATGGCCTGTCAACAGAGAAACACGGCGTCCTCTGCGGGGGGCAAGGCGAACAACCGGGGCAGCGCGGCCCCCGGCGGCGCCAAGTGTCGCGAAGTGTCGCAGTCACGGGAAATAATAAAGCCCTCCATCACCGAGCTGACCAAAGAAGTGAGGACCAACATCCTCTGCACCGTGGAAGGATGCGGCAAGATTCTCCCCAACACGCCCGCGCTCAACATGCATCTTGTGAAGTCACACAGAATTAAGGTAAAAAAAAAAAGGTGATCAGTTATCACGTGGTCCTAAAGTAGTGAGTCCGTTTCCACCGAACTCGGCGGAGCTAACGTAACATCCGCGTTCACGTCACATCGGGAGAATTATATTCGGGAATATTTGAGATGTTTGATGGCAGCTGCATCTAAGTTACGGTCCGAGATCAACTGCAGGGCCCGAATCACCGTTTTATCCTTTTGAATAAAGAAAATTCTGTCCTTTGTGATGTTGTAGAAGAAGCTCCTTTTTTAACATTGTTAAATGTGTGAAGTTCTTTGAAGCAACCAACTTTCAGGCCTTATCACTAAGCATAGGCTATTATATTCATTTGGAGTGTTTCTCAGCCAGTATGTACTTTTTATTACAGCTAAAAATATCAATAAATGTAAAGATCTTAGAGGTCCAAGGCCTTCCCTACTGCAGCCATCACAAATGATGCATTGAAGGGCTGATTCTGACTGTAGGAAACTGTGGTTATGCATAGAATTAATGTACACTTGGGGAATGTAAGAACACCTCTTTCTCCCCTGCTTCATCTGCTTATTCAGGAATGTGAATGTGGGTTGGATGTACAGCATTTTGTTGATGTGCTTTTCCCATCGTAACAGTCGGTTCACTGTGTTTTGTTTTCTCAGTCTTTTTCTGAGTAAGTGAACGGGGCTTTTGTAGCCGTCTTCCTGTCCCGTCCTCCTCTCCGAGTAGCAAAGGTCCTTGAAACCACAATGTTTATGGTCAACTGGAAATTCTCATCATACCAGTAGTCAACGGTGCATGAGTGTGGCTAACATGTCCGCTGGGTCCTTTCTGAGCTTTTCTGTCATCTTCAGGACGGAATAGTAAATCCCACAGTCCGGAAGGTCATGAAAGGATCACAGAAGCTTTACTGCTGTCCCATCGAGGGTTGTCCAAGGGGACCTAATAGACCCTTCTCCCAATTCTCCCTGGTTAAACAAGTAAGCATTGGAATGGTTTTCACCTGTTATTGTAGTGTTAGGTTCCCAGTGAATCAATACCAGTTATCTCGTCCCACCGCCTGCAGCCTTCTGGTACATCTGAAACTCTGGTACATCTGAAAGATGTAAAACTCAAAACTTCCTGTCTGGCATTTCAGGAGGTTTAACTTTATTCTCTCCATCTGTTCCCTTGAAGCATTTCATGAAGATGCACGCAGAGAAGAAACACAAATGTTTCAAGTGCAGCAACGGCTACAGCACCGAGTGGGACCTGAGGAGACACGTAGAAAACTGTGGGAAGACCTACCAGTGCACCTGTGGCTGCCCCTACGCCAGCAGAGCCGCCCTGCTGTCGCACATCTACAGGACAGGTCACGAGATCCCCACGGAACACAGGTATGCGCACGTGCACGGCTCCGAGAAGTGACGACTGCTGTTTTTTTAATTTAAAACCGGAAAGATTAGAATTTTGAGAGTGGACTCTTGTGTTTCTGCACAGGTTCCCTCCAGTCAAAAAGAGAAAGATGGAGCAAATGCTGAGTGCTTCCCAAAGGGCCGACGAGCCGACCGGACACAACACGACCAGCAAAGAGGCGGCAGACGCTGCTTTTGCCTCGGAAGCAGCGATTCAGGTCTCGGACGCGGTCAATCCCAACTCCAACACAAGTAAAGCCTTTCAGAAGTTGCTCCTCCCCAAGCCTAAAATTGCTCTGGTCAGTGTCCCTGTGATGCAGCTGGCCCACCTGCCCGTCCTGCTCCCCTCGATGGACCGGGGGGCTCTGAGCTCTGTGCTGTTAGCGGTGGACCCCCACGGCTCCGTCGGCACACTTCACCTGCTCCCACAAACCGCGGGAGCGGTCGGAACACAGCTGGACGCCAAGGCCATCTCGCCTACCTCCCACCCCAACCTGGGGCCCGTTAGCACAGGGGTGCAGGCCAACCTGGACCCCGCAGGATTAGATGATGCAGGCAACCCGCCACTGCAGCGTGGAAGAAGCACCTCGGCCACCATTCAGACGGACAAGTCCTACCTGTCGAAAATGCCCGCCGGGGCAGGCGCGGGGGAGGGGCTAAGCCTGTGTTCAGTTGGCGAGTCCTCGGTGTCGTCGTGCTCCCAGACGGACATCAGCGTGAGTGCCCAGATCCTTCTGCCGGTCAGTGTGGAAACCCAGACCTGGTCCTCCCAGCTCAAAGCCATGTCCTCTATTGGGGCCCAGACCGACCGGCACATGAGCCAGATTCCCTGTTCCGCTTCCCCAGCACCCCCCCACCAAACACGGCAAACGCAGACGGCCGTCGTCACTCCCAAGACGGAGGCGAGCGCTCAAGATCAGCCTATCATGTGTTCCGACTTGTTCGGCGGGGACACCCTCAGCGTCTCCACCCAGACTGCGTTGGAGGTGGGCGTGGCCCTCGAGTCCACCGCAGGTATGTACGAGGACTCCAAGACGACGGGGGACATGTGCTTCGGGGTGAGGACGGACGAGCTCAACTCCAACAACGCGGCAGACAACCAGACCAAGACGATGACCTTGTTGAATGACCTTGAAAACATCCTCTCCGACAGCATGTCGGGCCACCAGGTGCTCGCTCAGGCCGCCTCGGGCCTGGCCTCCGAGCCGGAGCAGCCCCAGGGCATTGACTTTGACTTTGAGGACTTCCTCAATGCCGTGCACATCCACACGCAGACGGAGGAGAGCGAGCTGGCAGGACTTAGTGGCGACGCGCCGCTGGAATCTCTGGACATCCAAACCCAAACAGATTTCCTCCTGATGGATGATGTCGGCCAGAGTCGCACGCAAGCCAGCGATCTGGAGCTGTTCGACATCCAAACTCAGACGGATCTTAATTTCCTGCTGAGCCCTGGGACACACGTGCCCCTGAGCAGCATCCTGCGTCACCCGAGCTTTTCCATCAGCACCGAGTCCTCGCACACTGAAACGCAGACGGATCTCCCGTCCTTCGCCGCCGGCCTCCCGGCTCAGACGGCCCCGGGTCAGGGCGAGCCCACGCGGCCGTCGAGCAGCGCCGAGACGCAGACTGTGACCAGCCACGCGGAGGGACTGGGACACCTCTTCCTGACCAGCAACGAAACGCAAACCGCGGTGGACGACTTCCTGTCCGCAGACCTGGCCTGGAATGTCGTGTCCCATTTCAGCTCCGTGGAGACCCAAACGTGCGAGGAGCTTTGCGCCCTCTTTCAGCACCCGGAGAAACCGAACCGCTAAAGACGCGTCGAGACACAGCTCACAGTGGAGTCTCCCCGGTGCCTGTTGGGCCCCGTCCCAGAGGGCCACAGTCCAGCCGCGCTTGCTGTCCTGCCAGGCAGAAATCCCTTTCACACATAAGAGTGGGATCCCAGGACTTTTCCGTCTACCTGGCAGGACAGAACCGGCGTGGTGGGAACATTTCAATGAGCATTCCAATCAAAGTACAAGTCCAGAGCCTCTCCGCGTGTTGGCTCCGTCGCACTTTATTAGCTCCGTGGGCAAGATCTCTTACTTATTGTGACAGTTTACATATTTATTTGCACATGAAATGTTGTCTGTGTCGTGTCTGAAACGCCGGTTTACTCCGATATTCCGGTGTGGAACCACCGGGACTTGTTTTCACTGTTTAGTCTTACGTTTTTGTTCTTGAAGGAAAAGGGACGCCACCGTTAGATTTGCACAACTGTCTCTAAATGACGAGACGCCTTCATCCCCCTGATTAGAGCAGGAGTGCGTCAGCAGCATCACGGCGATCGTCTCCCAATAACAACTCGAACCCTTGGAGGTCGTGATGTGGATCAGCAGGGAGACGCGTGAGGTTTTAGCCTCGGCTGAAGGAGACGGTGGTGGTGTGTCTGACGTTCCGCCCCGTCCAGTTTAGTCTCAGCACGGACTCTTCCCTCCCCGTCTGGTTTATTTATTCGCCCTCCTGAAGCCAGTGTTACTGTATAGAAACAAACTCCGACTGCAGGATTCCGGTCGGCTTCTCCAGTCCACCAGAGCCAGTATTGTTTTCTCAGCTGACTGAAGTTTTTGTTCTCGTCTGAGTTCCCTTGCACTGAGTTACCTCACCGAGCAAAGGCTCCACGTGCACACGACGCTCCACGTGCACACGACACCCCCTTTTCACTGAAGAACCTTCGCTCGTTGGTTCCATGTTGTTGCCTTAATCCGAGTATTGGCTTCAGTTCCCGTTTGCTGCTTTCTAATTATTTGCAGGATAATAGTGTCTTGAGTTTTCAGAAACGAGATCTTCCCGTTCCGTCGCACGTCTGATGTGTATTTATTTGAATCCTCCTTCAGTCCCTCTAGACAGGATTTACTCACTTTAATACATGGAAGAGAATCTGTTTGTCATATTTATCTTTTTAACAGACAGATGCTAAAACGCCCGTTGGAATATGTTGTAAAAAACTGAAGAATGTACAGAACAACATGCCCGACTGTCTTGCACAATTCCCGAACCCTTAATGGATCGCTTGCTTCAGTTGTTGACGTTGACACTAATTCATTTCAGAAAAGTTGCGACCCCTCCTCCCGGCCGTGGCGAGCCCGTAGAGGGGAAGGAGCTCCGAGCAGAACCTTGTAAAGCCTTTTTAGTGCCGTGCTTTATTTTCTCTTCTGTAACTGCATGCAGGTGTTTCTCCAGCACTAAATATCTGTTTTAGGATCATTTGAGTTGCTGCCTGTGTGTAGCGTTCATGGCTGCCTTGACCTTTGGGTGAAACATGATACATGTCATTAATAAACTACTGGAACGTGTGTTCGCCGCTCATTTTTAATCGCCATGGATTTCTTTAGGCTCAAAGGTTCACAGCACACACAGTCTTGCTGGGATTCTCCCGGGTCGCCGCTCCTCCGAAGGGCAGGTCGTTCTTCCCCGGGAGTCTCCTGCGCTGGGCGCTGTTGCCTTCCGAGCCTCCAGCCATCAGGTACCTGTTGTGGGCGGAGCCACTGATGGCACGGAACAAGCAGGGGCTGTTCTGACGCACGCCTGCGGGCGGTTCTGGGTGGAGAGCGCCCGCTCTTCCGCGCATCCTGCTTTTCCTGTCGAATATTAAACTGGCGTCTTCTGCGACCCGGTCGTCTGGAGCCTTGGCGCCGCTGCCAGGTATCGGACGACGCAGGTGTGGGTAGACAATCGGAGGCAAAAATGTAAAGTGTCTAATGGGAACCACCGTGTTGGTGGTGTGGCTGGGTCTTTGGATCTTAGCGGGCCTGGTCTTTACTGGAGCCTGGCCGAGGTCAGCTGGTGGGCTCTTCTGGACCGCCCTGATGACGGGCGGCGGCGAGGCCTCGCTCTGCACAGGGCCCGTGCTGGAGGCGCGGCGGCGGCACCCTGCGTGCTGGTTTAACTGGTCCGGTGTGTTATTGGAAGCCGAACCCTCTGCGTTAGGAAGCGGTGGCTCAGCACAATCCTTTTGTTTCGGTTTCTTGCAGTTCTGGGTCACAAGGACGCAGCTCAGCGGGGCGGCTCGGGCCCATCCTCGGACCTGCCGGGAGAGTAGTGGGAAGTCATCAGCAAAAGTAAAGGGTGGCAGTGGAGGATCCTCATAAATACTGGTCGGGATATTGACCAGAACACGGGCACTACCATGTTAAATACTCACGGCTTCGTCCCAGCTGCTGGAGCAACAATATTCCAGCGGCTCCAGGTCCCTCAACAACTCCTCCTCACTGATATCCAGCAGAGCGTCCACGTGTCTCCTGCCTGGACTCTCATACAGCTGCTCTGCTGCCTCCTCAGCAGCTGGAAGTTCTTCTGACCCCCTCACAGTGGTCTCACCCGCTTCCACCGCCGCCATGGGACCTTTGCTCTTAGACTGTTGAATCATGCTCTCCTTGGTTTATAATAGTTTTACCACAAAAAGATGTCCTCATTATTTCGCTTCCAATGATGCTCCCTCCCCAGAAAGATGCAGCATCACATGATGACCCGGAGGATCCCTTTAAAAATTCCTGCCTGTTTATTCAGAACTGAAGAAGCTTTTTGCTGAAACGTCCTAAAAACTAGAGGAATTTTCTTAATCCTGCAGTTTCCCGTGAGCTGGCTTTAGCTGTGTTGGAGTTTTTGCCTCCTTTAGTTGCCATAGTTTACCTTCTCGTTGTAGAAGCGCCGAACGTCTTCAGAGTATATACTCGGTCGCCATGGCAACCGCTAGAGGCCGCACCGGAAACGGTGACGTAGAAATGAGAGGCCGGACAAACTTTATTGACGAAATATTTCAGTTGCACAAATACTCACTTCTCTATAAAATGTTTCTTTAAAAAAAAAAAGACTACATAGAACAGAAAAGCACAAGCAGCAATTCCTTCATAATTTAATAAATATTTAAATAAAGTGGAACTGTGGCTCGTGTTTGACTGATTCGTGCAACATTTTCATTATAAATGTCTTTAATAATCGTTGCGTTTGCTGTTTAAGTGCGTCCAAACAGTCCGACGCGGGAACCAGCGCGTCAGTCGCGTCCAAACGAGGGAACCATCTTCCGGAGGTGCAACGTTCAGATCCGCACGTAGACATGAGGCGGCGCTTCAGGCGCGGGAGAGGATCCAGCACCGGATCACCCGCATGTCCGCCGCGCTCTGGATCCCGTGAATACACTTGAATAAAAAGGTGAAGATCTGGGTGGAGAAAAGTGGCGTTTTTGCTGGCAGACGTCCTCGCCTCGGTTTATTGGTCCAGAGCAGCAGGGTGTCAGCTCCGTGACGCAAGCGCAGCGCCTATCGGCGGAGGGGCTCGCGGACACCTGACACCGCGCTCCTTCTCCTCGCGCCGGTCTTTTGCCATCACGACCACTCGTTCTGCAGTGCGGCGTTGGATGGAAGCAGAGTCCCCGCGCACATCCGCCACCATGCTGCCTCCGAAGAGCTGCCTGCCCAGGAACTACAGCTGCATAGCCGGGCTGTTCGGCAGCCTGGCGGCGGCCAACCCGCGTCTGGAGGACGGTGACGACTGCGAAAAGATGAACGGAACCTGCGAGCCCATCGAGATGCCGGTGGTGGACGAGAGACCGCGGGGCAGAGAGACCTTCCTGAAGCCCCCACAGAGTCCCAACCTGCGCCGGAGGTGCAAGTCGCTGCCAACCCCCACGGAGAGGGCAAAGTTGGAGATCTCCAGGACCAGAAGCCCGACCAGTCAGAAGAAGGTCCGCTTCGCCGATTCCTTGGGTCTGGAGCTGATCACGATCAAGCACTTTGATGACACGGAGGAGCCGGAGGTCCCGGAGCGCATTCTGGCCAAACTCTCCAACGGACCCCTGCACCTGAACACCATGGACACCAAGTTCCCCCGCGCCCCCGCGCAGACCATGTTCATGGAGCTGCAGTTCACGAACCCGGGGACGCTGCCCGGGTTCGAGCAGAGTGTGAGGGAGGTGAAAGTGCTGCTGGAGAGCGTCGAGACGGACGAGTTCAGCCTCTCCGGGATCGTGCGCGTCTTGAACCTGGCCTTCGAAAAGAGCGTGTTTTTGCGCTATTCCCTAAACAACTGGATAACGTTCATGGACAGCTTGGCTTCCTACGTGCCCTGCTCCAGCGACGGGGTGACGGACAAGTTCCGATTTAAGATCGTCACGCCCACCTACCTGGACAGCGGGGGCACCCTGCAGTTCGCCATCAGATACTGTGTCGGCGGTGAGGAGTTCTGGGACAACAATAACGGGAACAACTACAAGGTGCGACGTCACCGGTTCAAGTTGTCCCCCCGCGGGAGTGGGAGAACGGATGGATTCACTTCATCTGAGACGGTGGTGCGCGTGCGTGCTCAGCCAAACCCCGGTGTACCTTAACTATGACAGTAGCCTGTTCGTTTCTGTTCTGTCGTTTGGCAAAAGAAAAAAAAAATCCTCCACATTTTATCTCCAAATGGGGTCAGACTGAGCGTCGGAACACGGTCGGTGCCCTTTGCGGGCGCCTGGCGGGATGCTGTTGGACACATTGCCTTGACGTCGGGGCTCCGTGCAGCCCGGTGCCCTTTGGGAGGACACGTTCGCGTTATGTAACATTCACGTTCCACGGGAAACGTGCTGCGGGAACCGGGGGGGGGGGGGGATGACGCTGGGGTTTTAGGAAGGATCGGTTCGCTGTGCAATCACGTCGCAGGACGTCTCCATCACGTCTTCGCTGTGGGAAACCCGTGTGATAGATAGTTCGGATTCCAGATTTCCCGCTGTCTCCATCAAAAATGCCTTATTTGAAGCTATGATTTGGGAAGTCTTCCATTTAATTGTAACGGATTTTCACTGAACTCGAATAAGCCGCAGATGCATCAGAGGATTAATGTTGCAGCTGTATCTCTACGAAAGGCCTGAAGGCACCATCATAGCTGTAATGTAGACTTCTAGACCAGGGGACTCAAATATATTCCTAATCCTGCTTTTTAACTTCATATATTGCTGTATTAACGTAAAAGATATTTTTGCAAAAGTAAGAAGGCGACGCCAGAACCCAAAGATGATCGACTGTCGTCCCGCAGGGTTCTTAGAACAGGGGCTACGAGAAGATAACATATATTTATTTTCTAGAGAATCTGCTTGAATACACGCTCCGTGGTAATGTTGGTATTTTCCTTCTGTTCAGATTTACCTCGGTTTCCTTCAGGTCGATGTCAGATGTTGATGTTGTTTCACACAGAAGCTCCACACACACCTTCCAGTGCTCTCTAATGCAGCTGTGTGCTGTTGTCTATGCAGTCAGTGTCTTCTGCATCCACACTGTGCAACGATAGTGCCGTTCCCTCCGTCCCCACGTGACCACACGGCGACCGCACCGGTTCTATTTTTATCCCTCAGCAGCAGCTGCCCGAGCACCTCTGTTGTTTCCCGTAATCAGTCTTGAGCGAAGGTGTTGAAGTCAGTGCTGTCGATCTTTTTATTGAGTCCCACGTGCTCCCGATGTTGAGGAACATCAAGGACCAACGCGCAGGATGTTTTGCATTCCGCCGCTCTGACTGTAATCCGACCGCCACTTTCCTGTGTTTACATCATCGGTTTTAATGGGAGAGACCCGGATAAAGACAATTCCTGTAACCACTTACACGTTGGAGCGGCTCCATCAGCGTCCTCGACCTCGTTGCTCCCACAGCACCCGAGGTTGTCGGAGTGGACGAGCCCGAGTCGAGGCCGTGCCGTGCACGGAGCAGCATTCCTCTGGGAGGTCGGAGCCCAGTGTGACGTGGTCAGATGAGTGCTCTCTTATCTGCCCGTGTCCCTTCAGCCTTAACGCCACGTTTGATCAGAGGGATGCATCAATACCAACGGGCCTCTTCTGCTGGTCGCACCTTTAACCAAACACACTGTTTCGGGCTTTGCCGTCAGTTATCTTCACGTGCACAGATCTGCAGCCGCGCTTGTTTGTAACTGCTGTTGTTATTGGTGCATCGAATGAACTCGCGACAGTTTGGCTTCAGAACTCACTTGTGTGTTGATGTGTGTGTAAACCTGTTGGTGTTTTATGTCCACTGTCTTCTTGTCACTGTTTGCTGTATTTTGAAGTAGTTTAAGAGAATCTCGAAGGGATGTGGACAGTGAAATACGAGCTAGCTGGCGATCCTGCGGAGTTTAAAGGTGCAACATGCGCCCAAGCTTCGCTGGTTGCAGAAGCACACTTGCTCGAACTGGTCGCACCTGTATTTGGGACAGTTTTGCTCCAAACCGGTTCAACCGACCGTGAACAATGGAGTCTTCCCTGAATGTGAAAGCCTGCTGTTAGATGGATGCTGCTTTTCCTAAATGTGAGTTCATGGCAGGACGCAGGATGTGCAAGAATGAGCGTCGGGTGTGGAGGGCGACGGCGGCTCACAGCTGGAGCGGACGGACGACGACTGATGCTCGTTGGCATTCTCGTCAGGAACGACTAATGAATGTAGCAGACCTAGAAGAAGCAGGTCCTGATGCACTTTGAGGAAGAGCGGGGGAAGAGGGCAGAGTTGTAATTCCTGACAGACAGCAAAGCTCTTTGTTAGAGCTTCATTTCCCCTCTCCGACCCCTCTGTTCTCTCCCTGGGAACTTATAGCAATTGTTTTACACTCGCTGGATTTGTGTCCCTCTTCTGTTAGAACATCTGCTGGATGCTCGCGTACTGCCCTCCTCCTGTTTTAGTGTTGCCATCTGCATGTAAAGCTGAAGCCTTCCTTCACATCTGGTTCCTAATGTCACCTGTGTTTGTTAATGAGTGGCTAATAAAGCTAATAAATGGCTAATAAAGGCATTTGTGATCAAACTCAGGGGTGAATGAATCAGACATCGCTCTTACAAATAATCACGTGCTTCTTTCAGCTGAGTCTTATCTGTGAAGACACACACAAACACAAACACGCACAAACACGCACACACACCCCCGCGGTAGGCGGCGCCATTAGAGGAACGGCTGCAGACACGTCCCTGCTTCGATTGCTCCGGGGGCGGGGTCCGTGTAACCTTATCAATTCTATTTTCAGTCCCGAAACTTGAAACATCGAGTTCAATTTCCGAATATTTGTGTTTTTTACTTATTTGTTTTTATGTGTTGCGTTTGTAGAAAAATAAAAAATGGGGAAGGTTCCGTTTCAGAGCGTCTCCAGGACGCGACGCAAGACTCGGCTCTTCGTTTGGCGACACACACACACACACACACACACACACACACACACGTTTGTGCTGGCCAACTTCTATATTCATTTCCATGTCGAGTAACTGCTTGGTCAAACAGGAAAGAAATCCCGCGAGCATTTGTTTTAACGAACATTTCATTTTTTTGGGTCAAAAAAAGAAGTAAAACAGGTTAGAAGTAATTCCAGGTTCACGCTGTTGATGGATGAAAAAAAGTTTGTAGCCTAGAAAAAGTGGAAAACCCCTCATCTATATTCAACTGTAACCCCGAGTTTTATAGTGTTAAAACAATAAGAAATGAAGTAAAGATGAAGAAAGAACGCCACACAGAATATTGTCATTCTTCATACGACAACCACGAGATAAAACCGTCAGCGTCTGAATGGCGGCTGCTGCATTGACTGTTGGGTCAAAGTTCATTCCAAGTGAGCCTTGGCGTCTGTTTAGGTTGCTAGGATACCGGAGTGTGTGGTGTGTCTGTTTGGAGAGACCTGTGTAGGTACAGCAGCGCGTGTGTGTGTGTGTGCTTCAGATACGATGTTCTGTCCATCCGCTTCTGCTGCTGTGTCATTACGTGTATATTAACTCTGCTCTCGTGTTATTAACAAAATATATGGCTGTTTCTTGGTGGCATTTTCCTTCAGACACTAAATAAAACACTAAAATCAACAAATTGGGGTTTTTAACCAAATAGTTATAAATAGTAAGTGCAAGGAAACCAAATTGCTGCATTAGGTCGATTACCAAAACGCATGTGGGGCCAACGCCCCCAGAGAGTTCGGCGGGGAGTCGAGCACATGGTCGGCGAGCCGGCCGAGGCAAAGGTCTTTGGGTCGATGTTGAGACGCCGCGATGCTGATTCATGGACACGTAATCTCACCCATCGCTGCTGCTGGTTTAGCTGTGGCTGTTACCTTGCTGGGTTCTTTATGGATGTTGGGGGGTGGGGGGCAGAGGTCACCCCCTGTGGTCCAAGAATAACAGAGTTAAACAATGCAAATCACCACCTGGGGGAAGGGGGGGGGGGGGGTTACTCCACCCGTAATCTGATTACAAACTGCTGAAGACAGAAAGTCTGGTTGCTTAAATTATTCAGACGTTTGGTCTGATTGAGATGCGCATGTCAGCGTGAGTGGGGACAACAGCGAGAGGTCGCCAGTCGTGACCCCGGAAACGAAAAACAGGACCGAAACAAACGGGAACGCTGCCCCCCCCCCCCCCCCCACGGATCTTCCTGAAGTGTTGTCTCATCGTTAGCGGAGCCGCCCTGATCAACTATCGGAAGTGTCCGGTCCAGTTATCCACATTTATCCACATTTGCCTGAATGAAACGAGCATTTGCACTTTGAAAGCACACGTAAAGTCACATGACTTTTCTGTGCACGGCCTAAGAGATATCTGATATCTGGGCTGTGGCTCCATTGACGAGCGCATGTGGACGCCGAGACATTTCAGAGACGTTTCACTCTGTTGACCTGGGAGCAGAAACGCTGCTCTGTGTGGGAGCAGCTGACAGGAAGTTAGAAAACTACTGCAGCATAAACGTCCCCTCCGAAGAGCAACAAGACGCCTCCTGGTGGCTGGACTCATCATCCCATTACTCTGCTTTGTAAACATCCTGGTGGCGTAAATTATTTTACACCATTTTCCATCAACCTGATTTATTCCAGTTTTCATTTTTATGTTGTGAAATTGCTCATTAAACTGATCAGTGTTGGGGAGGGCAGAAGGAAGAGGGAAGCTAAAACTGGGTTAAACCTTAGAATAATGGCCGAATCCAGGTTGGCGATAAACACGTGCCGTGAAATTACATCTTAATTTAATGGGGGGGGGCAGAGGGAGATGAAAGCAGATTGTGTGTGTGTGTGTGTGTGTTGTGTGTGTGTGTGTGTGTGTGTGTGTGTGTGTGTGTGTGTGTGTGTGTGTGTGTGACAACAGCTCATATAATTGCTGCGTTAACTCTGTGGTGACCCTTTGGCCCCTCCCACCACGGCGGCCTGCTTTGATTGGCCCCTCCCCCCACGGCGGCCTGCTTTGACGCCGCGCCCTGGCGGCAGCATCATCCCGCCTCTCCCCTCCACCTGCCCCTCGGCTCCGACAACGTGACCAAACACATTCGTATCAGCGCTGGATTTCATTTTAAATCATTTATGGGAGACGGGACTCAGATGAATAATTGATGGAAGACGAACCGAGCGGCTCTGGAAAAGAAAAGCTTCCTCACTCCATGTGACTGGATCAGTCAAACCGGGTGTGTCACACCTGGAGCGGCCACCTGTCCATCACACACACACACACACACACACACACACACACACACACACACGCACACGCACGCACGCACGCACACACACACACACACACACACCACACACACACACACACACACACACACGCACGCACACACAGAACCCACACAGACGCTGGGAGAAGGTAAAAAACTTCTGGTGGTCTCATTTCCCACCAGGATGAGAGCAGGGAAACACAAGCGAGGCTGAGAGCAGACACACAACCTGCACACAACAGCCCAAACAAACAACACACGTTTGTTTAGAGCAGCAGCAAACTGCGAACATTTATCGCTGCAATGGTGGACGTTGACATCAGGATAATTCTACTTCCTGCTCTGGTGTGTTTACACATCAGGACCTATTTTGCCAGGCGCAGCAAATGGAAAATGTCTGACGCTGATGGACGGAGTTTAATCTGAAAGTATGGTGAACAGTCACCGCCCGGGCAGGAATGCAGGAGCAGAAGCCCCCCCCCCCCCGCCATCTCCACCAGCTTGTTAGTATGCAGCAGATGTCCTGGTGGGGCTCCCGGACCTTATGTAATGAAAGAAAGTTCTGTTTCATACGAGCGCGGCGGGATTTATTGCACCAGATGATATTGGACTGTAAAAAAAGCGAGGGTGCAGAAGCCTCTGCATCATAAACGGACCCTCCTTCCTTTCTCGTCCTGCCCCCCCCCTCAAGCTGCCCTCTGTCGTTCCATCCCTGCCTCTCTTCACCACCCACGACGGGTCTCATCACTCTCCAAGGGGATCCTTCTCTAAACATCTTTATACACTGCATTTGTTTCCAGGGCACCTGGACAGACCTAATAAATATGGGACTGTCTGCAGCCCCCCCCCCTCTGAGATCAGCATCAGTCTGACAAACACACCTAATGAATTTAGTGCCTCCTCGTCCTCGTCATCAACACCTCACCTGGCAGTGACGCACAGACAGGTGAGGTGTTGATGACGGGGACGACCCCAGCGGGAGGTGGGGGGGGGGGGGGGGGTTCTGGTGATGCGTTAGAACCAGCAGGTCCGTTCATGCAGGGGGGTTATTGCAGCGTTGATGAACAAGTGTGTTTGGTTCAACGATGATGAGACGTGTCGGGTTGAGATGAGGTTGAGGCGGAAGCTGCGGCGCCCGTGGCCACGGTCCAAGCGTTTAATCAATGGTGCTCTGCTGCACACGATGTCAGGGCGCATGCCTGCGCCATGCACGCATGTGTGTGTGTGTGTGTGTGTGTGTGTGTGTGTGTGTGTGTGTTGGAAGAGAGAATCAATGAGGTGAACCTCAGTGAGGTCACCTCTACCAGACTGTTTGTCCAGTCTGTCTGTGTGTAACAGGAGCCAAAGACGTCTGCGCCCCCTCGTGTGCTCAGTCAGGTGATTCAGCTCCTCCTCTCAGCCTCTTTCCTCACCGTTTCATCTCCTCCAGGTGTCACGGCGCCTCCGCGACAGTGGCACGACTGGTCCTCAGCCTCTTTTTCTCTTTGGTTTGAATGCGTTGGACAAGAAGCCCCGAGTGATTCAGCAAAACGTGACTGCTGTCAGAACAAATGTTGATTAACGTGTCAGGGGGCGTCCCCTCGCTGATGATGGGAGCTGTAGTTCTGTACTTCTGTAGTTCTGTAGCCCGAGCACGAGAGCACCGCCATGTTGGAACTAAAGGCATCACGCCATGGAGCCGGTTTCACCCGGCTGGACCGTTTTTATCAGGTCTGCTGCCCTGAGGCGCTGAGCTCTCACCGGGTCTAATGACATAATGATGCTGCTGCCCTCTCACGCCTCTCTGGGCGTCTGGAATCTATCTGCACACGCTCCGTCACGCCTCCCGCTCGCCCCCCCGCAGACAGCCACAGGTCACATGGAGCGACTGTGTGACTCCAAATGTTGCCTCTGTGATGCACAACACACTCCCACAAACACACACACATGTATGTGTTTGTGGGAGTGTGTAGCAACCTACAGATTAATGATGTATAATTATTATTTTCACAGCCAGATCAACAATGACGTTGTTGCAATGACGTCATATAGCCACAGATACCTTGTCAAATACCTTGAACTGAAATTATTATGATGATCAATATATATTAGCCTTCAGCATACATTGATTGACTTTATATCATGCTGTTATTGTGTGTTATTCCTCTTGCCAGTTTCAGGCTTCGCCAGTTTGAGCACATGAAGGTGCAGCTGTGTGATGCGCTCAGCTGATGCCTTTCATGCATGTGTGCACACAGTCCGCACGCGCACGCGATTGCGATTTAGAGCACTCTCTGCTGCCCCCTCGTGTCCACAAAAGTATAATCTTTAGACGCTAAAGGTTAAAATGGTACCAGCAGCAGCAACATGTCGCCATTTCAGGTTCATCATCCCTCAGGGTGGCAGACAACTCTCACTCTAATCCGCATTTTCATTACCGGGCAAAAGCTGTTTATAGCATTTTTACTTAATCTCCAGGGAAATCACAGCATCCAGATGTAGAAGACCGACAAAGCTGCACGTTCGTTTTAAAATCTATATTAGTTTGCGTTTCTTTGTAATGTGCTTTCAATCTAACATTGAAAATAAGTTGTTGTTGTTGTTGTTTAAAAAAAAATCTAATCAGAAAAGACATGAGGAAATTTTGAGCCGCTCTTTACTAATTTTAACTTGACTTTTGCGTGCTGAGTTCTGTTGGAAGGGGAAGGGGCTCAGCCCGGATCTGTAGTTCTCCGCATCCGCCTCACGGGGGCAGCAGAGTAACAGTTTTGGGCTCCTCTCCGAATGCGAGGTAAAACATGGAAATATACAGTGACCTCATCGTCTCAGGCTTCGAGGAGCCGGATAAAATTGCAGTTTAAACGCACTCGCCCTCGGCTCCCCCTCCTCTCAATCTCCCTGCCTCATTCTTCGTCTCTCTCTGTCTTGAGGGGAGGGTTTGGATATGGAAGGACTGCTCCCCATTAAGGAGACTGAGGGAGATGTGTTGACATGAGGCCAGCTCAGCTCTCCCTCCGAAGAATGTGCTGGCATGGACACGGGGCGCCATTCACATGGAACTTTAATTCATTTACACAAAACCCTGAACAATCATAAAAGCAGACCTCACTGTTGAGAGCGAACAGCTCACTGGAATATAACAACCTTTAACCTGAAATTAGCCTTTCTTAATAATCACTCTTGCAGAGATTGTGTGTGTGTGCGTGTGTGTGTGTGTGTGTGTGTGTGTGTGTGTGTGTGTGTGTGTGTGTGTGTGTAGAAATGGGCAGTGAACGAGGCTTTAATGCAACTTGCCAAGTTTCCCCTGTGGACAGCAGCTGTCTAGTAGCAACAGATCCTCCTGAGATACTTTCCCACCCTTCATCTCAGCTCTCCTTCTTTTTTCCCCTGAGTCCCAAAGCATTTATCAGAGAGGAAATGAAACAATGGATCCTCCCAGTCTGCAGGTCAGCAGCAGCTCCTCCAACCTGACGGTAAATCAGTCAGACGGGGACCGAGGGAGGGCGAGCGGAGCTGCACCAGGCTGCAGAGTTAAAGGTGTCTCCACAGGATGGAGGACAGGGGAGATTGATTTTGAATTATTATCTGTGGAGCCGATGCAGAAAAAACCCCGGGATGATGCATTACGGGCGTCTGCTTCGCTGGAGGAGCTGCTGATGGAATTTTTTATCTTTCATGTGAGCCAGCCTTTCACCACACTCGGCTCTGTTGAAACAATAAAAATTCCCAAACGCCAGTGTGAAACGCCGAGTCTCTCCACTGTGACCACATGCATTTGCTATTATTTTACATAGCATTGTTGCTACATTCAGGATTACACAGAACAGTTTGTGCATCTGTAAGTGAGAGAAATTCAGACAGAATTTACCCACTAAAAACTGAGGTCTCCTTTTCATATGAGCATGGCCAGCTCGGCCAGAACCGCCTGTGTTACCGAACTGCTTAAGACGTGTTTGCATTCTGACCCGTGACCTGTTTTGGACCCGTCCCGTTGCTGAGTGTGCAGGAATACAGACTTCCTCATCCTGGCAAAGCTGGCTGCTGCAGAGCTTTTCACAGTGTTCTGTCCTCAGCATCCCAGTTAGGTTCCTGTGTGTGTTTGCACATAAAAAAGGCATCAAGACTCCACAATAACCCCCCACCCCACCCCCACCCAGAACAACCCTCTCTGGATATCCTGTTGCTTTCCCCCTTCTGTCCAACAAACCCCAACACACAGCCCTGTGCACACGCAGCATTAAATCAGGCCCCAGGCATCAGTCAGTGAGTCGATCCTTCATGGGAAGCTTGTGCTGATGAGAGGAGGGAAAAAGAGCAAAAGGGCGAAGAAAGAGGGGGACAGATGTGGGGACGATGTAATGCTACGATTATGGTGATGGATGAGGGAGAAGATGCTGGTGGACGGCTGCGCCCAAAAGGCAGATTCTTCGTGTGCACGGGAACGTGTGAAAGAAACTATCACGAGGACCCCCCACGCAACGACAACACACCAACGTGTGCGGCCGTTAGAGGTTCAGATGAGTCCCTGAAAGACGGGGAGAAACCAGCGGTGGACGGTGGGAGTGATGCTGCTCTGCTTGGAAACGCAGCAGCACGCGGAGGGCCTCGGCACAGCTGGATTATCCTGATAGCACAGGGTGGATATCAGAGCTGCAGGAGGGAAAGGAGAGAGGAAAACAAAGCAAAAGCAACTGCAATTCATCGATGGGCCTGATCCGCCTGCCACGTCCCGGAAGGGTCCTATCTGACTGTGGGGGGGGGGGGCAGAGCGGTAGGAGAGCCAGAGGGGTTCAAAACAGTGGAAAAAGAGGGAGGGCAGAGGCTCCAGCGCAGGCCTGCACGACTGGCTGCGCGCTCGTGTTCTGCTTGGCCGCCTCGGCTGGCTGAATAAACAATCCTAATTGGCTGTGGAGCCCCTCCAGTCTGGGGCTCCGCTCGCTTTCATCTGTGGGAGCTGTGGGAGAGCTGAGGTGAGGCGTCGCGATAACGCACATGTGCCGGATCACTCCGCGGCCCAGCAGCCCGCAGACAAACTTGACTCACGCACGAGAGGATGTTTGCAACGTCGTGTTCTCTCGGCGTCGTGTTCTCGGTGACGCACGCGCGGTCGCACATGAGCGATGCAGAGGCTGCGCAGCCACCGACTCTGCACATCTGGAGGAGCGCGTCTCACAGTCACCATTCATGAAGAGACGCAACAAGAACTAGACGCTCAAACAGCGAAATTCCCGGATGTTGTTTGGCTTGTGGCTGAATCCCAACACAGGCTCTGTCACAAACACAGCAGCAGCCCATCGCGGAGCGGCGAAGGTCAACTCCTCAGGTTTAGTGGATCTGTGAATGACCTCTGACACGTTGAGCTCATCTCAGAACAGTGAGAGGCGTTTGCGCGTGAGAGACATCTAGTGGTGAAAAGAAGAACAGCCGTCAATTAAATCATTCAAACCAATCAAAGGGCGAATTAGCGTGACAGAATTAGAGTAACGTGACATAATCAGATACCAGGAACCACATGAGGATCCCGAGTGATTTTAGATACGTAAATCTAAAAAGAAAAAGAATACTTGATTCTATTCTCTCAGGAATAGTGAAGAATTCCTGTGATTGTTTTCTTGCTTCCATAAACATCAATGAGGTTCTCGGGTGACAGAAATGTGTGTCTGGGTGAAACGAGAGAGAAGAAAGAGTTTTTATAGTCAGACGACACTCTGGCCTGGCTCAGGAAGGAAAAGTGTTACAGCGGTTGTCATGGAGAGGAGTGGAAGAACAGAGTCAGGACTGGGATGAACAACTACTCTACGTTTGTGTTAAGAACTAAACACACACACACACACACACAACACACACACACACACACGATGCTGTCGTTCCCACATTTCAAAACTGTTTCACAGGTTTGGAGGTTTTAAAAGACGCACAATTGTTTCCTCGCTGTCTTCCAAGACGTGATCTGGTGATCGGGAATTCACGGTTTGTTCCTCTCGGGAGCAAAGACCTGAATGAAATGATGGCTCCAGCCTGACTCCATCCATCCACCTCTGTTGACCTGCCTTTATGGGGGTGTGGTTGGGGGGGGGGGTAACCCTAATGGACTGATGGGAGAGGATGCTTTCACAGGACAAGAGGGCAGTGAGCACTTTTTTCCAGGGAACTCAAACATGTCGTGTCATCAGCCTTTCCCTGGCAGCAGAGAGAAAGAGAGAGGGAGGGAGAGGGAGGGAGGAAGGAGGGAGAGAGGGGGAGAGGGGCTGGGGAGGGAGATGAGAGGGAGAGAGGAGAGGAGAGAGAGGGAGGGAGGAAGGGAGAGAGGGAGAAAGAGGGAGAGGAGAGAGGAGGGAAAGAGAGGAGGAAAGAGAGGGAAAGAGAAAGGGAAGGAGAGGAAAGGAGGGAGGGAGAGCGAGGGAGAGGGAGAGAGGAGGGAGAGAGAGACGGGAGGGAGGAGAGAGAGGGAGGGAGGAAGGGAGAGAGAGGGAGGGAGAGGAGGAGGGAGAGAGAGGGAGAGGAGAGGGGAGAGAGGAGGGAGAGAGAGGAGAGAGAGGGAGGGAGGGAGGGGAGGGAGAGAGGGGGGGAGAGAGAGGGAGAATGAGGGAGAGAGAGGGAGGGAGGAGGAGAAAGAGAGAGAGAGAGGGAGGGGAGAGAGGGAGAGAGAGGGAGGGAGGGAGAGAGGGAGAGCCCGAGGGTGAGCTTCTTCCCAAGGTGGCAGGCAGCCAACTAAAACAGCCGACTCCAGTAGGTCGGCACAGGAAGGTGGGGGGGGGGGGTGGGGAGTGTATGACTGTGTTTGTGTGGATGTGCCTGTATGTGTGTGTTGTGTGTGTGTGTGTGTGTGTGGTGTGTGTGTGTTGTGTGTGTGTGGTGTGGGTGCTTATGTGTCAGGAAGGGGTGCTGCTAAAGTCCTCAGGAGTGCACCCTTTGCTTCTCAATGTTCCCACTTGCTCCCCAGCCGGGGGCTCAGGCTCGGAGGGTCGGGGGGGGTCTTTACGCTACATTCCTTTCCCATTATTCCAGGAGTGTCTCACTGTCCCCAGGTCTCTGCTGTGTTTTCCTAGCACTGTGGGGGCGTCCTGGTTTCTTTCTTCAGCTCCATATAGCTGAGCTGAAGGTCAAATGTTTATCATCAAGTGTCCTGAGAGGAGGCTCACACCTGGCTGTGCGCACGTATACGTGCATGTGTCATCGCACGTCATGGCAGCGAGAGACGGACAAATCAGCAACATCCCAGATGTCCAGTTCCGGCTCACTCCTGATCCTGCAGGGAAAGTTCTCTCTTCCAGCCTCAGCTGATTTCTTGTTGTTTCCTCGTCACTTCCTCCCCTTTCAAAATGTCCTCTTCTTGTTTCCTCCTCTTCCTCTGGGTCTCAGCGACTCGAGGAGGGAGGGAAATTCATCGGATACAGACTTCCCCAGCTCTCAGACGGAACCGAGGCGGAGCGGGGGAGACTTCCAGGACTGACTGACAAGTACAGGTGAAAGTGGATTAGGTCAAACCCGTGTCACACACACACACACACACGCACACACACACACGTGGAGGCTCCAGTCAGGCTGTGCCACTCTGGGAAAGAGGACAAAGGTCAACTCCAGCTTTGATGGGTTGGCTGCAGGAAAAAGCAGAAGCGGAGTTTCAGCTCCGTCTTCTCCCACTTTATATTCCCTGGAAACCCGGAGACCTGCCTCAGCAGCGCACGTGTGGAAAAGCTTTACGTGGTGAAGACGGAACATCGCACCTCACCCACGTCGTGGGGGGGACACACACCTATTTTGGTGGAATGTTTATTTGGAGTCTAAATGAACCGTCTCCCGGTCGAGTTGAATGTTGTAATTTTTTTTTTTATGTTCCAAGGAAACACATTCCTCCATCACACCTCTGACCCCGGAGAGGGCCGAGAGATCCTGCAGAAATAAAAGAATAAATAAACAGCAGGGGGAAGGTCCAGCCCCCCTCTCTGTTCTTCTCTTTTACACTTTCTCTTTGGTTTGCTTTGATAAACAGTTTCCTTTTATCAAAAGAAAGTAACGATATCTAAAAAGCAGGAAATAATCAAAGCGCTAAATGTAGATCTCAACGGAGCCGGTTCTCTGCTCCAGTTGGTCACATCATGATCTGGTGCTTGTTTACTTCCTGCGTCACCTCCCCGTGATGCATGTGCACCCCTGACTTCCTGTGCAACAGGATGCTAACCCAGGCGAGCAGCCCAGCGCAGCTATTATTCCTGGCACTAACGTGCACAACCCAGATTTAACCTGGACAACAAGCACCAGATGTATCGACGCACGTCTGGAAATCACAGCAAACAACAGGAAGACGTCAGCGTTCCCAACAGCTCTGGATTATAAGGAAAACACGGCAGAAGGTGTTGATCAAACGGGCGACTGTGAGGGCGAAGGAGGGGCAGTTGTGAGCGCTCCGTGCCCTTTTCCTCTCTGCCTGGGGGGGGGGGGGGCTAATCAGGCAACATGAGAGAAAACATCTGTGTTAGGTGTTCTTGAACCGTTTGGCTGTGACAAAATCAGCTGCTCAGGAAGGATTAGGAAGGTTGGAAAGGCCGTCGGGGGGGTGGGGGTGGACTCTCTTTACGAGTATCCGGTCTCTGATAGAACGAGGAGGTTTGTTTTTTTACAAATATAGTCATGAATGTGAGAACGGCCGAGAGAGCGAGGAGACTGTCGGCTCACGTGTGGGGAGACGTTTGGAGTGATTTGTCTGGTTTCTGCGCCGTGATCAGACCGGGTAATTCCAGACACCTTTCGGGTCGTGTTTACATTGCTCCACCACAAGTGTGATTTTCTGAAAGGAAACGGAGAAAAGGATTCCGGATTATGGGGGATCTTTTCTCTTGGTCGCCTTCTGCAGCAGCAGAACGTTCTTTAACGACAGAATATTCTCTTACGCTCTTACTGACACGTCCACGTTGCAGGAGGTCTCTTTGGAGAAAGCTCATGGTGTGACAATAAAATACCTCCCAGATGTGCCTTCAAAGGCCAGATGCATACAGAAATACTGAGATACATTTAACAGGGCTGTTAGACTTATTTAAAATGTCCATAGGGTATAGCGGTTCTTTTTTAAAACGTATTCTTTCTGTATTGCGTGTTGTGGTTTATCACAAGCCACAAGCACAAACACATGTAGTCACGTCGACACCCCCTACTCACAATCCTCTCTAAGGATCTATGAAACTCCACAATGGATTTGACTCAAATCAATATTTTTCTTTCTAGTAGACGCGTGCAGGGACGATCGTGATACAGGCCACCCTCAAAAGCATCCACCAAAATTAAACTTTATTTTCTAGCTTTGTTTGATTCGATATTGTTCTACTTTCTTGCAGCTTACAACTATAGTATCGATACAGTCTGCTTTTAAATTATGAAGACTGGCAAGAACCTAAAAGTCGTAGCAAAAATGCAATTTTCTGTTATTTTCCTTCCCACTTGTGTGTCTGTGACTGCTCAAACCCAGCAGGAGTCAAACGATGATTGGAATCATATCTCCTTGTTCTGTAAGGAAGCTGCACTACCGCAGTCGAACACTACGCGGCAGTGTTGTAACCTAGGAGGGACGTCACTGCTCCAGCAGCGTGTTGAATCCATTCCTGAAGTAGAAGTGGGGGGGTGGAGCCTCCAGGTGAAGATGGGGCAGATGTAACGAGACAGGAAGGTTCAGATACCCCCCCCCCCAACACACACCACCACACACACACACACACACACACACACAACACACACACACACACACGCACACTCGTGTTGGAGCCCCAGAGGAGTGTGTGAACAATTGTGTCGCGACTCAAAAAAAAAAAGACGCCCCAGTTCTTCACCCACGTTGTGGGAGTCTGGTGGTGAGATAACCCCCCCTCCCCCCCACCGTGCATGCGGTTATGCTGCACATGCGGGGTTAAAACGCTGACGCTTTGCACGCGCGCGTGTACGTGTGTACGTGTGAAGAGAGCGCGTGTGTGTTCATCTGTAAAATGATTAGCGGGGGTGGTGGCAGGAGCGGTGGGGGTTGCCTCTGGGGTGGCGGAGGGGTCCCGTGAATCGGGCACGGCGCTGCGCACGAGTTAGCGGCCGAAGTTCGAGCGGAGGCAGAAAAGTTGGCCGCAGAAGAGACCGAACATCACAAACCCCCCACCGGCCCCCCACCCCTCTCTCCCCCCAACCCCCCCTCCTCATCATATCCACGGATTTCTTCTTCTTCTTAGTGGAAACGCGTGGACGTCAAAACTTGTGCGCTGTTCGCTGGCACCGAGCGAGCGTTGAGGGTCTCCGCCGGCGTCTCAATGGGACCGTCGGGCGGTCTCGTCGTCCAGTGAGTAAACTCGGGCTAAACTTGACAACTGTGGACCACAGCTTCTGCGTTCCCACTGTGCCATGTAGCCCCGCTCCAGGCGTTACGGACGCAATGAACTCGCCCGGCGAAAGGCAAGCGGCGCCGCTGTCGCGGAAGCACCGGCTCATGGCCGCAGCGATGCCCGGCGAGGACAGCCCTTCGCCCGCTAACGCGTCCCGGAGCGATCGGAACGGGAGCGGGGATATTTCACTGTTTCATCTGTGGGAGCGGGGTAACGCCGGGGAAGGAACTTAAGCTGCAAGTGACGTACCAGAGAGAGAATGTGCCGTTTTTCCGTTTTTTTTGCAACCCAGGAGCCAGCGCCGGGTGCGTGTGAAATGAGCCCGGATGGACACACGCTGGTCTGCGCCGTGTGTTACTGCTTCCTGACGGAGCAGTGGAACTCTTTCGAGCGGAACAGGACGCCCATTGAGAAGCGCATGTACTGGCTGAAGCGGCCCTACCAGTGCGACTCTCGGCGAGTCCCGCAGGAGTGGAACCTCTCCTACGACCTGGAGAGGAGGCTCGGCGCCGGCCGGCAGAGTTACGACGGGGGCGCAGAGTCTGACTTCTCGTCTTTCTCTGACAACGAGAACCTCTCCGACCAGGAGATGGACGTGGTCAACAGGAGCGTGACGGGCAAAGACAAGTGCCCGAGAGTGTCGGGCAAATCGCCAAGAGACAGTAACAGGAAAAACAATGTCATCGCGGTTAAAAACAGCCCAGATTCCCAGCGTGGGGTCCGCTACCCAGTGGGTGTGTATGGATCACCAAAAACGGAGGGCGCTCTGCCGCTGAGGCGCGGTGCTAAAATTATGAATAATGCCTGTCAGTCATCGGAAAGTCTAAAGCCCCAGGAGAGGTTCCCTCTGCCGGGCTATGGCAGTCCCGTCTCTGACGCACCTGTGCAAGACAACGAGGTCATTATGCGCAACAGGCCGTGGCTGGAGGAGGGGACTGACAGACACGCGGAGCCCCGTCAGGTTGTGCGCGCCTCCGACGGCAGCTGCGCTCCATCCAGAGGCTCTCAGAGCAGAGCAAAGGCCGAGCTCCAGCCCGGCGCTGCGCTGCCCTCAGCTGCCGCCGCCTCTGCCGCCAGATGCGACACAGCTGTCCCGCAGCTTGACTCTGACCACTGCAACGGGGACGAGATCAACGTCACCAGCGATGACGACGTGTATGATGGCAAAGCCCGTCCGAGAGCAAGGCCCAAAGCCAGCGGAGGCGGTGGGCGAGCGGCCGGGGCGGCGATGTCTGCGCGTGCTACATCTGCGGCGCGGAGCTCAGGCGCGACAGCCGCTTCAGAAGTCAGTGTCCAGAAGCAGGAGAAGGCGCAGGGTCAGCCATTTTTCCCCTTTCTGTGGCTTCACTCCCCCCCCCAGGGTGCAATGCCCATCAGCCCAGCAGGTACAACCTTAGTGTGTAGCAACTGCCACACCTCCCTCATGCAGCAGTGGCAGAGCTTCCAGCTCGCAGATGTTCCGGTGCTCCAGCGCCTGTATGTGGTCCCTTTGAACCAGAACTCCAGTTCCCTGCATTCCCACAGGACTCCCCCTGAGGGAAAGTCCCCAGAGTCCAGAACCAACTCCAGGCCTCCCCGGGAGGCCTGTTTCCTTTGTGGTCAGGAGTGTGGGGGGGAGGTGAAGCTCGTGCACGCTCAGGCTGGCGTTGGCAAATCTCGCGGCGCGATGTACTTCCCCTTCATCTGCATGTTGCCCTGCCCGCCTCAAGCCCAGGCGCTGAGGGATGGACGCGTGCGTTGTTGCCCCAAGTGTCATTTCATCCTGGAGGAGATCTGGAGCGTGTACCGCCTCAGCTTGGACGAAGAGCTCATCACATCCGTCAGCTCCTTCCTGGTCAGGTACCACGCCGCCACGGCCATCGAGGGCTCCCTGGCGGCGCACCCGCAGGCAGCCGCGGCGGCCCGGCCCGGCAGCGCTGCGTCCGTGTGCTACTGTGCGGAGCCGCTCTGCGTCCGGGTGCGGAGTTCCAGCTGCACGTCAACCCACCGGGACGCTGCAGGGAGAAGGAGCCCTTTTTCCCCTTTCTCACCGTTCATCCCCCGGCCCCCGGGCCAAGCCCGTGGACGCCACAGGCCTGGTGTCCGCGTGTAACCTCTGCTACCACGACTTACACACTCAGTGGGCCCAGCATGAGAGCAAGGGCTCCGCTCCTTCGGCCTCATCTACCTCGGGTTTTCCCGGCCCCAACCCCCAGCCGCCCTGCTCCCCCTGGGCCCGCCAGTACAGCTGTGAGTCCTTCGTGTGTTTCTTCTGCAGGCAGGAGCAGCGCAGGTCAGGCCGGCTGTGCGCCGTCACCGTGGCCCGGCTGCCCGTCTTCCTGTACGCGCCGCGCAATAAACGCATGCTCCTGGTGGACGACGGGAGAAAGCTGGTCATCGGATCGTGTTTGGAATGTAAGGCAATGGTGCAGGTGGGAGAAGCCATGCAGCAGGACAGGGACAGGGCGAGACCCGGAGCCCAGGAGGGGGACGCAAAGGAACCGGAATCGGCCTCGACGCCGCCCCGACACAAGGTAAGATCGTCTGATGGGACACGACCCCGAGGTGTCTTCACACGACCGTGTCCTCGCCTGCATCCTGACGCTGAGGATTTGTTGTGAAAGGGGAACAAAAGGATTCTCATCTATGTTTACCTCGATTTTCCATCTTTAATGCAATTTATCTGACGCAAGAGCACTCGTGTGTGTGCGTGTGTGTGTGTGTGTGTGTGTGTGTTTATTTGAGCAAGCATGTCTCACCGAGCGCCGAAGCCTTTGTTTTGGTTTCGGCGCACTGACAAACTTGAAACAAGCTTTCAACAGCCTGAGCGCTACACAGAGCACATTTGCGACTGTAATCACATCAAGAGGAGAAATGGTTCCTCTGTCAGTCGGACCGGTTCTCTTTGTTTAACCCAGCGTTCAACACTCGGAAACATCCCGTCATAGATTTGACACTCTTAAGTCGGTGTAACAGTCATCACGCGCCTGTAGCAGCTTCACATGAGACAACCGAGGCGCTGTTGGCGGCTGAGTTCACACACACACACACACACACACACACACACACACACACACACACACACACACACACAGTAAACACACATTTTCAGTCCTGTGCTTGTGCATCGTTGCCCAGACCGGTGTGGCGTTGTTGTCGCCCAGGGTGAGGGTTAGGGTGACCCCCACCCACGGAAAATCTGCTCCACATCAGACCAAATACGTGCACTCAGTCGCTCCACGTCTCAGCAGTGGTGTGGGAGTTTACTGTTGATGCCTGTGGCCTCGTCTATTCTTGTGATGATAAATTCTGATCTGTGAAGTCGTCCACATTCGGTGGTCCAGCTGGTCCGGCTCAACATCTGCGTGAGCTCACAACCAGGACGCCGTTCTGCCGTTCCTCATTTTCTTGACTTTTTTTGGGGGGGGGGTTTCTGTGAGCAGAAGGAAGCTGCTTTTCCAGACAAACAGTAGGTAATGATGTTAATATGGTGACAGCTAACAAAGAGCTGAGGAGCCCCCCCACCCCCACCCCCAGCCCCAGCCCCACCCCCCCATCCGGGCTCTTTGAGCAGCCCTATCGTGGAAGGAGGCGCAGGCGGTCGGCCCGGGCCGGACATGTGAGGAACATCTGTGGATTCCACTCACACACAACCTCTGCGTGCTGCACACTCGCAGCAGCTGTGCAGAGCTGATCTTCCCCCCACCCTCGGTGATAAGCTTATCGCCCGGCCAGGCACCTGTGCCATCGCGGCACACACACACGTGCGTGGAGATGTTCTCCGTGTAGCGTATGTGGTAAATATGGAGCGCCAGCGTGGGAGGGAGCGCATGGTTGAGGCAGGCAGAATTTCAGATGATCACTTTAGGCAGGGACTGTTGAAGGAAGCTCAGTCTCGTGTGAGTGTGTGAGTGTGTGTAGATGTGTGTGTGTGCGTGTGTGTGGGTGTGGGGAAGAGGAGGTGTGAAGGAGGAACAGGTGCTTTGTCCTCTGGTGTAATGCGCTCTGCCTGAGAGGGTCTGTCATCGCTGAGGGTTAGGCCTCCAGGAGCCAATGCCCATCTGGTTCCTTTCAACTCACACACGCACACACACACACACACACACGTGCGCACTCTTTGTCGCTGTGGGGAACGGAGGTGAATTTATGCCTCCCACTGAGACCAATGTCCATCAATCAGTCCTCATATAGAGTCGATGGTTTGCACGGTAGATCGACGCCGGCCGCCGTTTTTGAAATTTTAGGCTAAATTTTAGACAGATTCAGTGTAAACACTTAGTTGCTTTTCTCTCCCAAGGCCATGGGAAAGCATGTGTGTGTGTGTGGGGGGGGCATAGACGGCAAAGCCCATATCCTGCATGTAAAGGAGGTATTTGCTATCTGAGGAAAAACACGTCAGCGTCTCGACAGCGTCGCCGCTAAAGATTTATGGCGAGTCGGCGGAGGGCCGAGGCCGGCGTGACACCGCGGCCCTGCAGGTGACGTTAACTGAACGGGTTGTGACAAAAGATAAACTAAAAAGGTGTTTGTGTTACCGGGCTGTGACGTGGAAGGCCGGTCTGGTGCGTGCTGGCTGTAAAGTTCCTGCAGCTGTGCCCCCCCCCACAGCTGCGGGAGCAGGGGGACACGCGGCTCTCGCGTTTGACGGACAATCCCCGGGTATTTGGCAGGCTTAATTCCAAAGCTGCTGGAGGTGGGTTTTGATTTAGCACTCGGAGCTTTAATCGCTCTCTTCCCGATCGCATCCTCCGGTGCTGCATTCTTGCCCAGATCCGAACGGAGACACCAGATCCTCCAGATGAACTCGGCTGGAGGATTCTTTGACAGAACCTCTCCACCGATTCGGGTTGCACGTCCTTACTGTGTCCGGTGGTGCGGATCGACCCACTCCAGGACGTCCGGAACAGGGGGCGACAGTGCCCGCGACGGTGGGCGAGGCTAAAGCGGAATGAGGAAGATCTCAGGAGGAGAATTTCACTGTTACTTTTTTAAACTTTCCTAAAAACAAAAACAATCTACACACAGTTTTAATGTGATAAAACACCTGTGACTGTGAAATGTATGATGGAATTCTCTTACATTTACCCGGAGCTGGCCTTCCTGCATCGTCTGGTTCATTAAAAGTCAGAGTGAGGCAGCTTTAAAGCGCAGTAGATGCATTTAGCTTGTTAACCTAGTTAGCTAGCCTCGGGCGCCACTCTCAGCTATTCAGCTGCAGCATTTCGTACCAGTTCACGACCGATAGTCCTAATTGGAATTTCCTCAAAACTGACAGCTAATAGAAGAGCGCTAACTAGCTAATATCCATCGCTTTTCTCGTCCATTGCTTCTCAATTATAGAGAACCAGATGGGGGGGGGGTTAAATGGTCACAGAGAGCAGCGATCAAGCAGGCGCTACAACGCTGGCAATCAGAGTCAGATGTGCACGTATAAGTGAGAGCTTAATGCAACTGGGAAACTTTAGGACACGGAACGTAAAGATCAGTCATCCCTCTGGTATTTGATGTGTCCTTCCTTTGATAATACACGTTAGCACTGTGAGCGGATGAATGAGCCACGCAGGATCGTAAAACACTCTCTAATCTGTAAATTCCCTGGCAGATGATTTCCAAGAGGAGGCAGCAAAGTGCCAAAGAGGGAGACGGAGCGATTGAATCCAGCAGTGGCTGGTGATTGCTCACATCCTGTTTCGCTATGGTGGGAAGTGATTGGGTGAATGGCGCTCTGATAGCCTCACTATAGCATAGCTGAATCCAAATGTGGAAGCGACTGCCACCAACATCCTTTAAGCTACAGACGAAGGCGCGCGTTAGCTCCACAGAGTCCCACAGAGAGGGGACATGGACCCCAGCCCCCAGGGTAGGGGTCAGCAGGGGTCAGATGGGATGGACAGGAGGGCGTCTGACACACCTGGTAAGCTATTTGACTTCTGCAAGCACAACTTATGCGATGTATTTCCCTCGTCACATGGACAGTCCACATACTCCGAACAGCTATTTAATTTAAACTATTTTAGGATGTTGCTTCAGTTTTTCTTGTCCACAGGTGAAGTAATACAAAACCGTTATGATAGAAGCTGCAGATCATAAATCACAGTGTAACGTACATCCAGCAGACTTGGAAGAAGAGCAAAGAGCTTAGATCAAGTGCAGCCCTGGATGGTAAAGGCCAAAATCATTAATCTCTTGATAGTCTGGCCTAAACATCTGCCCGTCGTTCATTGTCAATGCCCGGATTAATCCAGACTGAGGGTTAAAACGAACGAGCAGTGAGAGGGCGTTACACTGGAGCAGGAACCCCTCTGAGAAGCCTTTTGTGGGTGCTCACCATGTGGCACTAAAAGAGTGTGTGTGTGTGTGTGTGTGTGTGTGTGTGTGTTCTGGCCCAGACTGGGGACACAGCAAACTGTGTGTGAACTGTTCAGCTGTGTTCCTGTGAGAGCTGAAGCTGTGCACACTTCCCCTGACCTGCTGGATATAAATACCTGCGAACGCAGCATCAACTCCGAGTGGGTCCGGCTGCATGGGCCCCTGAACCGGGTCAGGCTGAACCGGGTCCGGTTGCATGGGCCCCTGCACCGGGTCTGGCTGCACGGGCCCCTGAACCGGGTCAGGTGACCGGGTCCGGTTGCATGGGCCCCTGCACGGGTCAGGCTGAACCGGGTCAGGCTGCACGGACCCCTGAACCGGGTCAGGCTGAACCAGGTCAGGCTGCACGGGCCACCATAACCCACATTTACCCACAGTGAGGGGTAAATGCATACATCTGCAGACTCACGCGCACGTACACGATTTCACGATGTGATCTTTGCATAGACAACAGCTGCACACGTGCGCGCCTGCCAGGTGCTGGCTGGTGTTCGCTGGCGTGCAGCTGGGTCGTGCCACAGCTGCGTGCACGCACGTGCGTGTCTGATCTCCACCTGGTTGTCGTCCCTCTTCCTCAGCAGCCTTCATCAGGCTGGTTCATTAGGTGCTCCTCATCCTCACATTCTTCCTGTTTAGCCTCGCTCCCGCTGATGCTTCCCGGAGGCTCCCTCTCACCCTTCTGTCAAGTCAACTGAAGATGTCAGCCAATGCAAAAATTAGCTGGCTAAATATACCACGTGCACTCACGCGTGCGCTTGGTCCAGCCACCTGCTGTCTCACATACTCAGCTTGTCATTCCAGCTCCAAGACAGCTGGGAAGGAGGACGGTGGATGTTTGGGACCTCTCCTGATACCCTGCAGGAATCTGGTTTGCAGACTGTTATATTAGTCAACATGTGACATCAACAGGATGCTAAAAGTAGCACATTGGGGGGGGGGGGCTCCGGCTTTTACAGTGTGACATCAACCCCTTTAAATTGCTGGTTCCCTCCCACATCACCTGTAAACTCACATGTCCTGCAACACATCACATCCATCACATTTGCTTTGGTGCTTTCGCAGCACCCCACCCCACCCCCCCCCCCCCCACCCCACCCCCATTAAAATTGGTTGGCATGAAGGCAGTGAGTCAGCTGTATGTGATGAAGTTCAAAAGAAGGAAGAAAGATTTGGTTTATCTGATTTAGCAGCGCTGCCAGCTAATAGCCCCTTTTTCTCCGTCTCTTTATTAATTCCGATCCCATTGTTCCCATCGAAGCCTCTTGAACACGTTTCTCATATATATCCCATCCAGGAACACATGTGAAAGTCAGATTTGAACCTTCTGACAGCCCGGAAAGAAAGTCTGTTTCACATTAAGAGGGGGAAAAATGAGATTTGAGTCACTTCAGGATAATAATGTGAATGCGGCCTTAGAAGCAGCCTCGGAGGGTCGGGAGCAGCCTCATAGGGTCGGGAGCAGCCTCGGAGGGTTGGGAGCAGCCTCATAGGGTCGGGAGCAACCTCGGAGGGTCGGGAGCGGCCTTGGAGAGTCGGGAGCAGCCTGGGAGGGTCGGGAGCAGCCTCGGAGGGTCGGGAGCAGCCTCGAGGGTCGGGAGCAGCTCGGAGGGTCGGGAGCGCCTCGGAGGGTCGGGAGCAGCCTGGGAGGGTCGGGAGCAGCCTGGGAGGGTCGGGAGCTGCCTCGGAGGGTCGGGAGCTGCCTCGGAGGGTCGGGAGCAGCCTGGGAGGGTCGGGAGCACCTCATAGGGTCGGGAGCAGCCTCGGAGGGCGGGAGCAGCCTCGGAGGGTCGGGAGCAGCCTCGGAGGGTCGGGAGTAGCCTGGGAGGGTCGGGAGCAGCCTCGGAGGGTCGGGAGCAGCCTGGGAGGGTCGGGAGCAGCCTCGGAGGGTCGGGAGCAGCCTCGGAGGGTCGGGAGCAGCCTCAGAGGGTCGGGAGCAGCGCCGACTTCACTGGACTTAAAAGGCTTATTTATAAGTTTGTGCTTTTGATGTTTATCAAAGTAATACAATAGTTCCAGAAAGATGGAGGCAGGCCTGGAATACTGAAATAATCAAATGTAGTCGAATCTAGTGTCTCCGTGTGTCAGAGAGCTCGGATGCTTGAGGAGAGCCAGCCGTCGTCCCCCACTGTCTCCTTCAGACGAGCCCTCCCTGCTGTGATGTGCTGCTGAGATTATTCGACCCCCATCAGCGATTTTTCCAGCACAAACGAATCAAACGTTAGTGTGTTTTAAATGTTGGCCTCTGCATATCAAAATGCTTCAGCTGTTGGGGAAGGCGGGGGGGGGGGGGGTCCTTGGTGGCTTTTATCTTGACTCTCCTTGCAGGGGCCATAAAAATAGCACTGGGATTGGTTGGGTGTCAGGGGTCGCCGCCCCTCCCCCACTTTCCCCCTCTCTCCAGTCGCTCTTCTGTCCGTCCCGTCTCTCTCGTCACCTCGGCCCTCGTTATTTCCCCTGCGCCCGTGTCCCTTTTACCTCCCGCCGGCCACCCCCAACACCCCCCCCCCCCTCCTCCCCCGCTCCGTTCCTCTTATCTCTCCCTGTGGTATTAGCGGGGCCACATGGTGCTCGGCCCCTCCTGGTGGTGTGAGCCCCGCGGCAGACCCTGGCTCCAGGCTGACGCGCAGCTCGGTGTGTGTGCGGATGAGGGAGACTGCAATGTGTGTGTGCATGCTGGGTGTGTGCGTGTGTGTGAGGCCGCTAACACAGTAACCTGATAGTGCGGCTGGGCTGTGCAGAGCGGAGCAGCGCTGTGATTTATCCCGCGGGCCCAGCAGATGGCTGCAACAGGAGTTTGTTTAAGTTTGCTTCAGAGCCGGGAAAGCAGCCAGGAGCACCGAGAGGGTCTGCCAGAAAAATGTTCAATGACTCTGAATGCCTAACCACACTACTGCCCCCCCCCCCTCAATTCTGCCGCCCTTAACTCCCCCCGAACCCAGCCTGAGCCCAACACACACACACACACATGCACACACACACTCGCAGACTTTCTGTCGCTACTCTCCTCTTACCCCTCTCTAATTTCTTTCTTTCCTCCCATCTGCTCCACACACATGCTACACTGTCTGTCTCACACACACACACACACCACACACACATGCACACACACACTCGCAGACTTTCTGTCGCTACTCTCCTCTTACCCCTCTCTAATTTCTTTCTTTCCTCCCATCTGCTCCACACACATGCTACACTGTCTGTCTCACACACACACACACACACACACACACACGGAAACACAGAGGTCCGTGCCGTGCTCCTCTGTTCTCCTGGCAGCATCCCCAGCATAGATGTCATTTCAAGAGTGGGGGGGTTAAAACCTGGAGGTGTCCACTGTGGGATCGTCCGCACGCGCAGGGGAGCACGTTGTGCACGTTGTGCACGCAAAGCCCATGATTTATGTAAACTGGATGTGTGTGGATCTTTTTTCCCACTTTTTCCACCCCCCCCCCCCCCCCCCCCCCCCCCCCCCCCCCCATGGAGTTTAGCCTGTATATCCTGTGCTTGTTAAGGTGATGACTGAAGGGATTTGACCTCCTCCTGTCCACACGTCACCTTTTGGACGTCCTGTTCTCTTTTAAACTCCAGATAAACTAAAGATCTGTACAGAAGAAAGAAGCAGTGTGAGGAAGTAGCTGAACTCATCATCAGAAATGTTCCCGTAGCTGTAGCACACCTGAGGAACCTCACCTGCCCTGAACTGGGACGGGGGCAGATTTATACACCAGCAGGAGCTACTGGACCTGTTGGGGGGGCCGGTTCTGTATGTCCACCATTTTTAATGACAAGACAAATGAGACGTTGGTAAAGAGACGTGCAAATGTCTAATTCTGACATGTGTTTTTCAGAGAATATAGGTCCACATATACGTCCCACGATAGTGTCTTTTCTAAACCGATTCCACATTGGACACATCACACACACACGTGGTTCTATAATCAGATCTCGTTGTGCGTACGTGATATCGCCCTTTCTGTCCCGCGCCAGATGGGGAGGTTATTAACCAGTTGTCTCCGGTCAGCCAGTTTACCTGCAGAGAGCGCCGCGGTTTCTACGAGCCGGCGCCCCAGACAGTCTGACGCTGGCCGAAGAATGATCAGATGTTGTTTGACATGTGCTCAATACGGAACATGTGTCTACAGTGTTGGGATGATCACAGCTCTTGGACACTCTCCCACTCGGTGCAGCTCCGGAGGCATCGGGGTCGTTCCGCGTTGTGTTTATTTGCGGGGAAGATCGGCGGTTGGCGCGTTTTTTTCTGGGTCTGTTTCACATGTGCGAGCACTCCGTAGCCGTCGGCCGGCGTTAGCGTCCGCGCACATCAAAGTTGTCTCTCCGCTTCTCTGTTCCTGGCTTATATGGAGGCGGCGCAGCCCGAGACGCTTTTATGGCGTGTTGCTGAGTTGTTAATTAGCCCGAGAGGATAGCCCCGAATCCTGCCAACGGCTGCTTGGATCCGACCCACAGAACAGAGCTGCAACACATCAACCTGCAGCCGCCGTGGGAACGCAGGCGCTGTTCTGTGTCGGCGCGGAGCAGAAACAGGTTCTGCCGCAGAGCGATAAGGCCTGTTGACCTTGTGACATCAGGCGCGCTGCGGTGAGGTCATCGCGGATTACAGCAAATGTTTCACATCAGCCGGCATCAAATGTGGCCGGCACAGGAAAGCTCGTCAAGGTTTCATCGCTGTTCCTCATCATTTTTCACAGTGATAACGAGCGTGTGAACGCTGGATGCTAATTAGCCGAACCTGCACCGACAGCATCAGGCTCACAGTTTAGCCGCCAATGCTATGCGCTTCAATAGCTTATGTTGAATTTAGCATGTTGGGGCTGCCTTCTGTGCACACACTGAGCACCCGGCAGGGAGCTTAAGTGTCCAGAGCTTTCACTAAAGCAGCCAAGAATTCTCTTTGTCTTTCTTACTCCTTTCTTTTCAGCCGCATCTCTTAGTATTCCTCCTCCACATTCTTCAACTCTGCTTTCAGAGCGAATCGAGTCGTCTCCTCTGGCAGCGGTGCTACTTTTTTTATTTCTCCCTCTGGAGGACTAAGATTTACGGGCTCGGTGGTTCAGCAGCTAAAAAACATTATTTGGGTTACACAGGTAATAATGGCAGAGTTTGTATTCATAAGATAGTTAACGGTGTGGACAGCATAGAGGCCTGTGCTCATACTGCGTGTGTGTGTGTGTGTGTGTGTGTGTGTGTGTGTGTGTGTTGTGTGTGGGTGCGGGTGAGCGTGTCAGTGTCACGAGTCAGGCACAGATGTTCTCAACAGTTCTGGATTTAGCCAGTAGTTCTCCCTGCTCACAGTAAAAGGGAAGCGTCTAATAAAAGGCGGGTGTACGAGATGGAGTGAGTCATACACACACAGAAAAGTGAGTCCGCCTGCCTCGATCTCTCAGGGAATGTGTGTGTGTGTGTGTGTGTGTGTGTGTGTGGTGTGTGTGTGGTGTGTGTGTGTGTGTGTGTGTTGTGTTGTGTGTGTGGAGAGAGAGATCGGGAGAGAGAGAGCAAAGCAGGAAGCAGGGAGGGAGGCTGTGCCAAGCCTGAGCTGAATTCCTGCCAAGAGTCTACTTGTTTGCTCGTCTGGCTGGAGCCAGAGGCTGACCTTATTAGCTTGGAGGGCAGCCGTCTTATTAAAACACATCTGGCGCTCAGGGAGCCCAAATAGTCCTCATATTGTCTTCCTGCTTGCTCCTGACCTTGCGTTACCTAGCAGGAATGCTGACGAGGGCTTCACGCATCTGTTGAGAGTTTCACCGGGGGTCCCCCCCCCCACCCCTCGGCCTCCCCTCGCCCTCGCTGTCTTTGTTGGCGCCTGCACGGTAGCTCTGTGGGACCTGTTTTTCTTCCTCCCCTCCTTTTCCTTTTCCCTCCCACCATTTCCAAACACCAGCCCTCAACACTCCTTAGAATACCGTCCCAGTGCCCCCCGTGCAGGAGTACCCCCCCCCACACCACCCCCCCCCACCAGCACCACAAGCACGTTGCTGTGCAGATACAATTATTCCTGTGTGTTTGTTTTATGAGGCGCTGTGAGCTGGTCCTCTTTAAACAGCCCTTTTTACGTGTTGATGGTACCATGAGACCCCCCCCCCCCCACACACACACACAGAAAAAACTCCGCTTTGCATTCACGTGCTGTTGGATGTCAGCATCTGGCCGTACCTGGAGGAGAGGTGGACCCGGTCTCACGCCCTCAGTGTGTACGGCGGACCTCCT